>NC_138131.1:94516995-94765579 GCF_964188305.1 Podarcis bocagei | reverse complement strand
TGTATCAGTCTGAGCATCCGTTTCTTTGGCCTTGACTGTCATTGTCAGCTGAAACCACAGTAACAGGCTTTCCTGGGCTGTGTCCTCATGCTACACCCCAACCCCCAATGGTCTGCTGAGTCTATCTTGAGCCATCATGAAATCAGGCTCTGGTCACTTGATCAGATTATCAGGACACAAACATGGAAAATTCTCTCTTCAAATGACTAATCTCTTCACCACATATTTATGTATTTGAGGGGGAAACATTGTAGCTCGGTGGCATGCAGAAGGTCCCAGGTCCCTTCCCTGGCATCTCTGATTAAATAAGAACTAGGGAAGAATTGTCACTCCCTGAGACCCCATCAGGGCTATGCGGACAGATATTCTGTTGTTGTTGTTTTTTAAATCATGGTTTTTATTGAGTTTTCCATATTTCATTTCATTTTATAATACATATCCCAAGCTTATATTACTGCTCCAAGCGAGCATCGACTTCCTTCCATCATTCTTTCTGACTTTCCTATTAGTTTAACATATTTGTCACATTTCTATAATCACTTCTTTACCATATATAATCATTTAACAATCACCCTTTCATTTGTAAATTAGCTCCTTCTTTCCACATTACAAAACATTTCACATTAATGTTACAAACGTTTTTAGGTGTTTACAACTTTCTTTCAAATAATTTATAAATTTGCTCCAGTCCCTTTGAAATCTTTCAGCGGGTCGGTTCCTAATTTTCTCCGTCAACTTTGCCAGTTCCACGTACTCTACCATCTTTATCTGCCAGTCGTCTAGAGTGGGGAGCTCTTGCTGTTTCCATTTTTGGGCCAGAAGGATTCTTGCCGCCGTTGTGGAGTACATGAATAGGTTAACATCTTTTTGGTGGATTTCCTCGTCAATTAATCCTAATACAAATACTTCTGGCTTTTTACTATTTATAATGAATTTTAAAAGGTATTGACCTTTTTAAATTCATTATAAATAGTATCCCAGAAGATTTTAACTTTGATACAAGTCCACCACATATGTAGGAAATTCCCTTCTTCTTCCCTACATTTCCAACATAATTTATCTTGGCTTCTATACATTTTGGCTAATTTACTTGGTGTGATGTACCAACGGTACATCATTTTCATTCAGTTTTCTTTAAGTGCCACACATGCCGTAAATTTGATTGTTTTATTCCACATTACCTGCCACCTCTCAAAATCAATATTATGCCCCAGATCCTGTGCCCATCTTATCATCACACTCTTTACCTCCTCATCCTTTGTTTTGCACTCTAGTAGTACCTTATACATTTTTGATATCATTTTCTTATTACTACCCAGCAGTTCTGTCTTAATCTCTGATTGGATGTTACTAAAACCATTGCTTTTATTGTCTTTCTTAAAGATATCTTGTAATTGGTGGTATTGTAACCAATCGGTTAATTATCCTCTCAATTCTTTGAATGATTTTAACTTTACTTTACCATCCCCCTCCAGTAACATGTCATAGACCAAATGGAGCAAACAGCACGCAGACCTAGTGGTGGGAGGAAAAAATCCTTAAATAAGAGACACGGGGGAATGATTAATGGACTTCAATGTCTGTACACTAATGCGCAAAGCATGGGAAATAAACAAGATGAGCTTGAGCTCTTGGTACAGCAAACTAAATATGACATAATAGGCATCACTGAAACCTGGTGGGATAAGTCCCACAATTGGAATGTAATAATGGGGGGATACAATCTATTTCAGAGAAACAGACCAGACAAGAAAGGAGGAGGAGTGGCGTTATATGTCAGGGATGTGTATACCTGTGAAGAGATCCAAGATTTAGAACCTCAAAGCCAAAGTGAGAGCATTTGGGTCAAAATTAAGGGAGAGAAGAATAACAGAGACCTCATTAAGATTAAAAAAGGATGTGTACAAAAAATGGAAAAGGGGGGAAACCACCAAAGAGGAATTCAAGCAAATAGCCAGCACGTGTAGACACAAAGTCAGAAAAGCTAAAGCACAGAATGAACTCAGGCTTGCTAGAGAGGTTAAAAGCAACAAAAAAGGCTTTTATGGGTATGTTTGTAGCAAAAGGAAGAACAAAGAAACAGTGGGGTCACTCAGAGGAGAAGATGGTGAAATGCAAACAGGGGACACAGAAAGGGCTGAACTCCTCAATGCCTTCTTTGCCTCAGTCTTCTCCAATAAAGAAAACAATGCCCGACCTGAAGAATTTGGAGCAAATGATTCAGCAAAGGAAACACAGCCCAGAATAACTAAGGAGATAGTACAAGAATACTTGGCTAGTTTAGATGTATTCAAGTCTCCAGGGCCAGATGAACTGCATCCAAGAGTATTAAAAGAACTGGCAGATGTGATCTCAGAACCACTGGCAGTCATCTTTGAGAATTCCTGGAGAACAGGCGAAGTCCCGGCAGACTGGAGGAGGGAAAATGTTGTCCCTATTTTCAAAAAGGGGAAAAGAGAGGACCCAAATAATTACCGCCCAGTCAGTCTGACATCAATACCAGGGAAGATTCTGGAGCAGATCATTAAGCAAACAGTCTATGAGCACCTAGAAAGGAATGCTGTGATCACCAATAGTCAGCATGGATTTCTCAAAAATAAGTCATGTCAGACTAACCTGATCTCGTTTTTTGACAGAATTACAAGCCTGGTAGATGAAGGGAACGCAGTGGATGTAGCCTACCTTGATTTCAGCAAGGCATTTGACAAGGTGCCCCATGATATTCTTGTAAAGAAGCTGGTAAAATGCGGTCTTGACTATGCTACCACTCAGTGGATTTGTAACTGGCTGACTGACCGAACCCAAAGGGTGCTCATCAATGGTTCCTCTTCATCCTGGAGAAGAGTGACTAGTGGGGTGCCACAGGGTTCTGTCTTGGGCCCGGTCTTATTCAACATCTTTATCAACGACTTGGATGATGGACTCAAGGGCATCCTGATCAAATTTGCAGATGACACCAAACTGGGAGGGGTGGCTAACACCCCAGAGGACAGGATCACACTTCAAAACGACCTTGACAGATTAGAGAACTGGGCAAAAACAAACAAGATGAATTTTAACAGGGAGAAATGTAAAGTATTGTACTTGGGCAAAAAAAATGAGAGGCACAAATACAAGATGGGGGACACCTGGCTTGAGAGCAGTACATGTGAAAAGGATCTAGGAGTCTTGGTTGACCACAAACTTGACATGAGCCAACAGTGTGACGCGGCAGCTAAAAAAGCCAATGCAATTCTGGGCTGCATCAATAGGAGTATAGCATCTAGATCAAGGGAAGTAATAGTGCTACTGTATTCTGCTCTGGTCAGACCTCACGGAGTTTTACGTTCTAAGAGATTTTTATGTCTAGTCCATACCTCATACAAGGATTTTCTAATGATGTGGTGCAGAAACCCTCTGTGAACTTTTGTCTTTCCATACCACAGGTAGGCGTGCCACCCGTATCTATTATCGAATCCCTCTAAATCTAGTACCTCCTCATTGTCTCATGCTATCCAATCACGCAACCAACAAAAACAAGATGCTTCATAATAAATTTTTAGATCTGGCTGGGAGAATCCACCTCTTTCTTTTGCATCAGTCAGGATTTTATATTTGATCCTAGGTTTCTTTCCCAGCCAGATATATTTAGAAATAAGTTTTCGTCAGATGTCAAATTGTTTCGTTCCACATATAATAGGAATGGTCTGGAATAAGATTAACAGTTTCGGAAGCATGTTCATTTTAATATCAGCAATTCTGTCCATCAACGATAATTTCATTCTGGTCCAAATTTCCAGGTCTTGTTTAATCTCTGTCCACACCTTTTCGTAATTATCTTTATATAAGTTGATGTTTTTTGTCATTAGCCATACCCCCAAGTATTTTACTTTTTTTTGCAATTGTTAGTCCTGTTTTCATTTGTAACTCTTCTATTTCTTTACTATCCATGTTTTCTGTTAGTAGTTTTGTTTTGCTCTTATTAAATTTAAATCCAGCAAGATGACAATATTCTTCTATTTTTTCCATTGCCTCAATTGAACTATTTATTAGTTGTTCCAACGTCAACACTACATCATCTGCAAAAGCTTTATATTTGTATTCTTTTAAACCAATTTCTATACCTTTTACTCTTTTTGTTTCAGTTTTTTTTTCAGCAGAACATCTAGTGTTGTTATGAATAATAATGGCAATAGCAGGCAGCCCTGCCTTGTCCCCTTCGTTATCTCAATTCTTTCCGTTAAAGTATTGTTAATTGCGTGGACAGGCGGAGTCCCCAGATCCTGCACGGCCCCCCCGTCATGTGAATAACGACTCAAGACAACGTGCTATGGGATTAAATTGGCCACAACTTTATTAAATTTCAAATGTGGGTAGACCTTGGCTCAGGCATTGGGCGTTCTCCCTCCCCGGTCCCCAGCCGGGGACCTAGGGAGCATCAGGGTTATCCAGTGTGTGTGGGGGGGATGGGCCGGCTCTGGAGAACATATGTTCAAGCAGAGATGGCCGCCCCCATAACGCCGCTGCCGCAGGAGGGAGCAATGACGACCTTTCGGTGTACGGCCAAAGCCTCCCTCCAGAAAACCCCTTTAACGGGGAACCCTGGTATCGCCGCCGCAAGAGGAAGATGGACAAAAGGATTCCGCCCAAGGCCTGATACCGCCAAAGTTGTGACGTTTTGCTACGGGAAAGGCGAAACCTGCCAATGCAGGGAAATTCCTTTCCGGCCCTTTAACAGCGACCTTAACGTAGCAGCGCCCGCATACCTGTGAAGAAAAGTTAACCTGCAAAACCTGTGAAGAAAAGTTAACCTGCAAAATAAGACCTTAACTGAGGGTGGGTAGGGTGGGAGAAGCTCTGGAGCCAAGTGTGGATTCCTAGGTAAGATCCTCCCTCTATTGTGTGGGCAGGTAATCCCTCCCCTACCTGGCCTGGTCTCCTTGGCAACGCTTCCCCCAGGTGGGATTGGACAACTGACTGAGGTAGGTGGAGACCTCCAGGTATCCCACCTGAGGGAAGGCAAAGCCAAGCCTATGCTGTTGGAGCCGCTCCAGATCTAGGGGCTGCACGCGTCCACGCAAAGGGCGCCCCCCATTTTAAGCGGGGAGCGGTCATTGCGTGGACAGGCGGAGTCCCCAGATCCTGCACGGTCCCCCCGTCATGTGAATAACGACTCAAGACAACGTGCTATGGGATTAAATTGGCCACAACTTTATTAAATTTCAAATGTGGGTTGACCTTGGCTCAGGCATTGGGCGTTCTCCCTCCCCGGTCCCCAGCCGGGGACCTAGGGAGCATCAGGGTTATCCAGTGTGTGGGGGGGGGATGGGCCGGCTCTGGAGAACATATGTTCAAGCAGAGATGGCCGCCCCCGTAACGCCGCCGCAGGAGGGAGCAATGACGACCTTTCGGTGTACGGCCAAAGCCTCCCTCCAGAAAACCCCTTTAACGGGGAACCCTGGTATCGCCGCCGCAAGAGGAAGATGGACAAAAGGATTCCGCCCAAGGCCTGATACCGCCACCCGAGACCGCAATTGCGGTCTCGCCGCCAAGACTACCAACATCTGAAAGACGCCTTTGCCATCCTCCACCAATCAATCAGGCCATGCCTGATGTCGCTCAGCCAACGCTCGTTACCCAGGTCCGATAGGTGCACGCCATCGGGCTGAAATAGCTCCTGCATGTAAACTTTAATGTTGGGGTGTTTCATGACCTGACCTCCCATGCGAGTGGTTGCAGAGCGCACTGCCCTATTGATTTTTTCCACAGTGTAATTAAGTCTAGTGGGTTTGATGTTGCCACGCCAATGCAAGCGTGGTAGAGGTTCGTACCAGAAAATCGTGATATTGGGGTGAGTGGCGTGCACGCTTTCCAGGTCTGCGATCGCTGTTTTGATCAAAATTATGCTTTTGCGCACGACCAAGTCATTTTCGCAGAGGTGGAGCACAACCGCGCTTGCCGGGTGGCGGAACGCAAGTTCGTGACGAAACCGAGGGAGCAGGGCATCCCACCGTGGAACGCAAGTTCGTGACGCAACCGAGGGAGCAGGGCATCCCACCGTGGAACGCAAGTTCGTGACGCAACCGAGGGAGCAGGGCATCCCACCGTGGAACGCAAGTTCGTGACGCAACCGAGGGAGCTGGGCATCCCACCGTGGAACGCAAGTTCGTGACGCAACTGAGGGAGCAGGGGATCCCAACGCCTTCCCCGTTGTCCGAACCAGGCAATGGAGATCTTTGGCTGCAGACCCAGATGTTCTCCGCCTGGACCAGTGGTGGCATGGATGGCCGCCCAATGCACTATGCTGTGGCCGAAGTTTGGGGGTTGAGCCTGAAAGAAAGGATCTGTCAGTGTCTGCTGGTTGTATCTAATGTAGCCTTTGAAGGCAGCTGAACGCCACCGCCCCATTGCTTTTATGTGTTCTGCCGGGAGGCCGCTTGCAGCTGCCGTGGTTGCTGCACCGATACAAAAGGAATGCCCAGAAAATTGTGCCGGGTCACCTACACAAGCATGGATGGCCTTACGCAATATTGAAACAAATTGGCAACGGGTCATGGGGCGGCCTGATGCATGAATGGGAGGGCCTGGTCCTGGAGGACGTACCTTCAAGAATTTGCGTGTGTCCGCGACCAGGCATGGTCCAGTGTGTGGGGAGGGGGCTAGACTTAGCGTGGTACCCCTACCTAGTTGATCGGTTTTGGAGGCTCGGATTTTGACTTGTAGCATGCGCCTGTCAGGGTTGATATCAGCCACAGACAAGCCCCTGCGATGAGATGACAATGTGCCCCCAACGCACTCTCCGATACGGAGCGCAC
This sequence comes from Podarcis bocagei, assembly GCF_964188305.1. Taxonomy (NCBI): domain Eukaryota; kingdom Metazoa; phylum Chordata; class Lepidosauria; order Squamata; family Lacertidae; genus Podarcis; species Podarcis bocagei. The sequence goes on along the minus strand of NC_138131.1, from coordinate 94,758,785 downwards.
CAAGGAAGGCCAGGGAGAAGGCCGCCCTGAATAGCCTAATCTCATAGCTGGACCAGCAGATACTGGGGAGCACATCCAATATCAGCCGGAGGATCTCAATGATTACTGTCCTCCTCTTATCTGGAATGGGCGGGTGGGAGTGACGCCACCCTGCAAAGCTTCCTTACGTGGAAATTGTTACAGGGGTCTGGGAGCCAAAAACAGTTGCTGAAGTATGAGAAAGCAGCCTTGTGCAGGCTGATTGTCTTAAGGGGCCATGCCTCTACGCTTTAGGTGAACTATTAGAACATCATACTCCTTAGCTGCACGTCTGCGTCGTAAACCAAACTTATCTCTGAACCCCTCGAATTGGGACCATGCTCCGGTGTAGGATTGCAATGTTGATGGTGCAAGGGGGCTCAGTACCCCTGCTGTCACTTCTCTCGACCGAGTTCCCAAGGTCCTCCGGAAAGGCTTCTGGGAGTTGATCGGCCTCGGGTGCTAGGTCACCAAAACGCTCCATCTGAAAGCGAGACAGGGCATCTGCAATGTCGTTATTGAGGCCCGGGATGAACCGCGCGGAAAAGGTGATGTTACCTTTCAGACATTCCAGCACGAAGAGACGGAGCACGCGAATTACCCTGTTGGATTTTGCAGATTGCTTCGCCATGATTCTTACCACCGCCTGGTTGTCTGACCAGAAGCACACCTTGGTGTCCTTGAGAAGGTCCCCCAAACCCGGAGAGCTACTAGGATTGGAAAGAACTCAAGAAAAGTTAAATCGCGTGTAATGCCCTCCGCGTGCCAAGATGTCGGCCAAGGCTGCGCACGCCAGTGACCCCTGAGGTAGACACCGAAGCCAGAGCGACCAGAGGCGTCAGAGTGCACCTGTAGCTGCTCCTTAAGCAGCAGCCAATCTCGCCAAAAGGATACCCCATTGTAACTTTTCAGGAAGGTCAGCCACATTTTGAGGTCCTCCCTTATGGTATGAGTGACCCTGATGTGGTGGTGGGGGGCAACACCGCCAACCATGAGACGGGCTAGGCGTGCGCAAAAGGCGCGACTGGGCGAGATAACCCTGCCTTCAAAATAGAGGTGTCCTAAGAGTGTCTGGACCTGATGCAACGTAGTCGTTTTCTGGGCCATCGTGGTGGTAACCAATTCCCTCAACGTGGCGAGTTCGGCCAGGGGCAGGCAAGAGGTTTGGCTGACAGAATCCAGTTCAATACCCAGATATGATTTGAAACCTAGCAACCAGAAGTCCCTGGGGTGGACTGGTAACAAACGGAAGGCCGATTCGATGTCACATTTTGCCATGAGCGCGCCCGAGCCGCACTCCCTAACCAGCCTGATTGCCTGATCAAGAGATGCATATTTGACTGAGCATTGTTCTTGAGGATTGGCATCATTTACTGACCCACCCTTTGGGTAAGAAAGGTTGTGTATTAATCGAAACTCGCCTGTGGCCTTCTTAGGCACGATACCTGGTGGAGACACTATGAGGGTGGGAAATGGAGGTTCTGAGAAGGGACCTGCCACTCGCCCCAGCAAACGTTCTTTGGTGATCTTCTTCTCAGCAATGTGTGGCATATCTCAGACAGACTTTTGGTTGGGGGGATTGGTGCATGAAGGGGTGACTACCACTGGGATGTGGAAACCTTCCCTAGAGCCCTCCTAAATGTATTTTGCTGCCTCTTTATTGGGGTACTGGAGTAAAAAGGCAGCATTGCTGATATAGATACGGGTGAGGGGGCTAGGGAAAGGAGAACACTATTTGCGGGCATTGTTTTTGCTTTGCAGTGTGCCAGAGGAGCCTGTAGAGGCTCCGGCCTCTCTTTTGTCTTGAGATGTGCCTGCGCCTGATCCGCGGGAGCCTTGAAAAAACTTCTACCCCCAAAAACATTTTGTGGTGGGGTGAGATCCACTACAGCGCTCGCATTTATGAGCAAATCGGCATTTTTCTCTGAAGCAGGAACCGTTGTTATACTCCCAGCAAGATCTCTTGGGGGCCTTGGATTGGTATTTGGACTGTTTCACATTGTCAGACCCTTTCTTGAAGAATGGGGCAACCAACTCAGACCACACGTCATCATCTTCGATATCCCATCTAGCTGTGTCGTCCCCTGCCGCCCGCTCCCTGAATGCCTGGTCATAGGCAAGTGCCGCCTCCCCCCCCATACATGGCTTCAGCCTTTAGGATGATAAGTAGGTAGTTGGTCAGGTGCCAACCCCTGTCAGGGTAACTAGCGACTATAATACCCATGTAAGTGGTGTATGCAGTGAGCCAATTACGAAAGGTACGCTCAACACTCACTTTTTTATCTTTTTTCCTCTGCTTGGCGGATTTAGATTTTAGGCATGTCGAAGAGGCAGGGGATAGCAGATCAAACAAATCCACAAACTCCCCATTAAGGATGCGTTCCCGCAACTTCTCGCGCAGGCGAAGGCCTGGGGGCTGGTCAGTTCTTTTGAAGTTGGATTTCCTAATGCTACCTCTGGAGTCAATGCCCTCCTCACCACACAGCGCAATAGCACCATGTTCACGCCTGTGCCTCCGGTTGCGGCACCGCCAGACCCAGTGCGGCAGCCCTGGGGCGTGGGGGCCTGTAACCCAATAGCCTTTGATGCTCCCCCCCGTGTACTATCAGTGGAGCTGGACCTACCTGAGGAACTAGATGATCCAGAAGAGTCCCTCTTGGACTTGTGGCTCTCCTCCTGGATTTGCGGTGTTTCCTCCCACGATGACGCGATCTGTGCGACTTAGGGATGATGAGCGTGATGCGCCTTCCTGGACACGGCGGTCAGCGGAGCTGCTACTGCGCCCTTGCCTGCGGCTGTGAGGTGACCCAGAGCGCCCTGTGCGCGAATCCCGCTGCTCCAGGCGGCGCCTCAGCCGGGCAATGGTCCTATCCTTACTGTCTCCACGCACCGGGTGCGAGGGACTGCTACTAAGGCAGGAGCGGGTAGAGGAGGAGCTCTCTGTACATCTCGGCTTGGCAGCCGAGCCCTTGCCGGCGCGACTCGCCATGGCTAGTGGGCTTATGGACCCAAAAGACCCTCTAGGTGCTGCTGCCCTCTTGGGCGCGGTCTTCTTGGGCTGCTCCTCCCTGGTCGCACGCGCCTTACGCTGTTCAGTGGCCTGTATCTGGGCAGGCTTGGTGGACGCGCCCCTTACAGTGCCCCTTCTAATGCGGGGCGGAGAAGCAGCCTGACGCTTTGGTGGCATGGTGTGGGGCTAATAGAGTAGGGTATGCTAGGGAATCCGTAGAACAAGGGGGGGGGCAATGATTGGTAGAAAATGCCCGCTATCAATTTGCAAACACACACTAGTGATAAAGGTAAGGGTTCAAATAATGGGAGGGGAGGAGATAAGGCAAGGACTGAGTCGCAGCAGGGATCGCTACTAAAGGCTGCAAAATAAAACAAGCAATAGTTTAGAAAATCACTGCACAGATTTCAGTTGAGGTCCATGGGCAGTCTCCCCTCGTCGATAATGAGCGCGATGCCTGCTGTCCACTGCACCTGCTGGCAAGCTATGATAGTGAGATGCAAAACCAATACTTACCTGATGAGGCCATAGGTGCGCCTAAGGACCACCGAAGCATGACCGCCCCTGCAGCCAGATCCAGGATGGCCGCCGCCATGTAGTCACCGGCGCAATGGCTGCTGCCATGCGATCGCCATTGAAATGGCTGCAGACTTGGGGCCACCACTAAGCAGGCCCCACCACGGTTTATGGGGGGGTGGGGCAAGCAGAGGCACACACTGTCCCCCGGGGCCATCTGGGGGGGGAGGCGGGTATGCCCACCAGCTGCAGAGGTCCCCCCCGCCGCCGCCCAGGGGAGGTTCCAGGGTCGCCAGAGGCCTGGTGTAGGCCATATGAGGCGGCAGGGCCTCCCTGCAGCCTTAAAGGCTGACCAAAGGTGGGGGAAGGCCATGCGGTGTGGCCCGCGGCCCCCCCACGGAATGGGGGGGTGGCAGGAAGGCCCCCGCCGCCCAGGGGAGGCTCCAAAGCCGCTGTAGGCCCAGCTAGGCCGCACTATTCAGCAGAGCCTTTCCGAGGCCCGGTTACGCCTCCCGGAGCCGGGGAGGGCACGGGCCGCAGCCCGCGCCCCCACCCCCACCCCAGCGATTGTGCGTGTGGCGGGAAGGCCCCCGCCGCCCAGGAGAAGCTCCAGGGCCACCGGAGGCCCGGCTAGGCCGCAAAATGCGGCAAGGCCTCGCCGAGGCCCAGCCAGGCCTCCCTGCGGCCCAGGCAGCCCTCCGGAGCCGGGGGAGGCCGCGTGGCAGGGCCCGGGGCCCCCCCGGCGGTCGCGGGGGTGGCGGGAAGGCCCCCGCCGCCCAGGAAAGGCCCCAGGGCCGCCAGAGGCCCGGCTAGGCCGCAAAATGCGGCAAGGCCTCGCCGAGGCCCAGCCAGGCCTCCCTGCGGCCCAGGCAGCCCTCCGGAGCCGGGGGAGGCCGTGTGGCGGGGCCCGCGGGCCCCCCCGGCGATCGCGGGGGCGGCGGGAAGGCCCCCGCCGCCCAGGAAAGGCCCCAGGGCCGCCAGAGGCCCGGCTAGGCTGCAAAATGCGGCAAGGCCTCGCCGAGGCCCAGCCAGGCCTCCCTGCGGCCCAGGCAGCCCTCCGGAGCCGGGGGAGGCCGCGTGGCGGATGTTGGTTTCTGCTTTGCTTCACTGTGCAGCGAAAGGGCTTGTCACGAGACAGGTGTTTACATTCCACAGTCTGTACTGTTGGAGTTTCTCACGGGAAAGGGAAGCTGGATGTGACGTACACTGGTTTCCTGTTTTTCACTGTGTGATTCTCTCCGAGCTGTCGAGAGGATGCTTTTCTGCTCCGGCAGAGGCAAGATGTCTTTCTGTAATATACCAGCTTTGAACTGTAAATAAAGCAATATAGAGTATGCAGCACGTACTCCTCATCCTTCCGCTGGGCACGAGACTCTGCTTTAAATGAACACGTGGTTATGGGCTCCAGAAGTCGAATCGGAGTGCCGGCAAAGGATCGGAATGCAGAGGGACAGATCGGAACGGTATCTGCTCTGCGCGTAAAAGTGATTGATGAGGTATGTGCTACTGCTCCGGGCAGCCTGCCAGCTTCTAGTTAATTGCTTTATGGCTGGACTTTGAACATTTAAAGCCGTTTTGCCGGGAACAGGCAAAAGGCTCCCAGGCACAAGTCACTATGCTGGGGAAATCGAAAGTAACTTTTAAGTGCGCTTTTGGAATGAAGCAGCTGCAGCAGTGACGCAGCAAGATTTAAAGCAGCATATATGACGCTGAAGGCTAATGCCAGAGTCATGATGGCCCTTCAGGATGCTTGTGGGATTCCTACGCTCAACAAGAAAAACCATGCCGACTGGGTTCTGTATGCAGAGGCAATTCTGCGGAAAGAGGGTTTGTTTGAGGTGATTACAGACCCCCCCCCCCAGTTCCAGTTACAGATGCATGGGAAGCTAAGGATTCCAAAGCACGGGGAACGCTTACATTGATAGTATCCCCAGAAGAGCTCTGTCTATTGCGTGATAAGACCTCAGCCAGAGAAATTTGGGACGCTTTGAGAGAGGCTCACTTAAGGACAGAAGCTGGATCTACTATGTTTTACTTTAACAAGCTGCATAATATGGCTCTTGCTGAAGGTGGAGATGTGCGTTTACATCTGATGGAGATGCAAAATCTGAGACATGAGCTGCAACAGAGAGGACTGAACTTTCCAGAGGCTGTGTATTCTTTCATGATACTACAATCTTTGGGTTCAGGTTGGGAGTCTGTTGCAACCCAGATTGCTGTGCAGCCAACCGCTCAGCTGACAGTGGACTATGTAACTGCCGTGATATTGAATGAAGCGGATCGCCGGGGTGCTAGCTGCATGGGCAAGGGGGAGTCTTCACAGACGTCGTCCCTTAGTGCAGTGGAACCACCAGATGGCGCCAAAGCTTTGAAGGCAGTGAAATGCTACTCGTGTGGACGTCTAGGCCATATGAAGAGGGAATGCAGATATCCCAGGGCCAAGACAGAGCAGCGCAGCGAAAGCTCATCGCGTGGAAAAGGCCGAGGCAAAGGCAAAGGTCCGGTGTCTAGGACAACGCAGCACAAGGCTATGGTTTCACGCTTCACTCCAAAGGCTGCAGAGGTCCAGAAGACGTCTAGATCTTTCTTCGTTGTTGATTCAGCGGCAACCCACCACATGTGCAACGATAAGAGACTGTTTGTGTCTTTTACACCGCAGGAAGGTGCGATTCACCAGGCGGATGACCACACTATTCCAAGTAAAGGCTACGGAACTGTTGTTCTTCACAGTTTGGACTTATCGATACAGAATGTACTTTATGTGCCAGACGCCAATCATAATCTGCTCAGCGTTGGACAGCTGAATGAACGGAACATTGACGTGTCCTTCAAGAACAAGAAGTGCATCATCACAAAGAAAAATGATTATGTATTGCATGCTGAATATGTTGATCGTTTGTTTGTTTTGTATTATGATGATGTTGAAAAGGATGACACTTGTTGCATTGCAGGTTCTAACAAAAGTTTGCATGCAGAATGTATTCATGATTTTCATAGAAAATTTGGTCATTTGCATTTTGAGGCAGTATCTAAAATGCCTACCTTGGTTGAAGATATGACTATTAAACCCTGCAGGTACCACATGAAGTGCAAAGCATGCGCAGCAAACAAGGTGAAAATGGCTGCGAAAGGTAAGGTGTCTAGTAGGCAAGCTACAGAACCATACCAGATTGTTCATGCTGATTTGGTTGGACCACTAGCGCCCTCTTTGGGTGGAAATAGGTACTTCATGGTTCTCATTGATGCATTTTCTAGATATATTTTTGTGTACAATCTCAAACAGAAATCAGAGGCTTTTCCTAGGTTCAAGGAATTCTGTGCTTGGTTGGAAAATGTGCATGGTAAGAAGATAAAGACTCTTTTCAGTGATCGCGGGGGAGAATTCACTTCTCAGCAGTTTGAAGCTTTTCTGACTGAGAAAGGAATTCAACACGATTTGTCTAGTCCTCGCTCGCCATGGCAGAATGGACTTGCGGAACGGGCAAATCAGACATTGCTTCAAGGGTTAAAAACCTTGCTGCATGATGCCAATCTTCCAGAGAATTATTGGGCCGAAGCTCTCTCGTGTTTTGTTTACAGTTACAATCGCAGGTTATCTTCAGCGATTGGTTGTACCCCCTATGAGAAGATGTTTGGCAAGAAGCCATACATCAAACACATGAAGATTTTTGGTTCGGACATGTGGGTTCGCTCACCACAAAACTCCAAGTTAGACAAGCGTGGATTGCATGGTATCTTTCTAGGTTATCAGAAAGGGTCTTACAGAATAATGATGACTGACTCTAAGACAATAAAGCTCACGAGAAGTGTTGAGTACAATGCAAAGTGGGGGGAGAATGTGGGAATTTTCCAATGTTATCCTGATGACGGTGATAAGACTGAGGATAGTCAAAAGCAACCACAACAACCCACTGATGAAGATTCTGAGTCTGAATCTGAAACTGAATCGGGTGATTCAGAGGATTTCAAGAGTGCGAAAGCCTCTATGCGACCCTCTGAAAGCTCTGATCAAGAATTGGAGGAACCATTGTTCACAATAGGTCGTTTTTCTCCTAAGAAGGAAGAGGAGAATGTTGAAGACTTAAGGCTAATTCATAGGTCACAGAGAGCCACAAAAGGCAAACCTCCAAAGAGATTTGCTGATGAGTTTGCTACAATAGCAGTAACAGCTGTTAAAAGCTCCAAGAAGGTATTTGAACCTTCAAGTTTCCAAGAAATCCAGGGTTTGGATTCAAAGGAAGCTGAGCCATGGTTAAATGCCATGAAGGCTGAGCTTGATTCCTTAGAAAGGAACAAAACATGGGAACTAGTTCCAGTAGTTCCAGGAATGAAACTGCTTGGAAGCAAATGGGTCTTCAAAGCGAAGACAGATCAAAATGGCAAGATAGTCAGACACAAAGCCAGATTGGTAGCCAGAGGTTTTGCACAGGTACCAGGTGAGGACTATCACGAGACCTACTCACCCACAGTGAGATATGAAAGCATTAGGCTTATGCTCAAGCTAGCTGCAGAGGAAAATTTACACATTAGTCACCATGATATTAATACAGCTTTTCTGTACGGATCTCTGAATGAATCACTTTATATGCTTCCACCTGATGGCGTACAGGTAAAACAGGGATTTGTTTGTGCTCTGAAGAAATCCCTTTATGGTCTCAAACAAAGTGCACGGTGTTGGCACACAAAACTCACTGAAGTATTGTTTTCTCTAGGTTTTCAGCAAGGGAAAGCTGATCCATGTGTATTTGTCAAAGAGGAGGGGCAAAAGAAACTGTACTGTTTGTTTTATGTTGATGATTTATTATTCTTTTGGAAAGATGTCGCAATGTACAATAACGCCCTAGCTCAACTAAAAGAGCACTTTGACATGAAAGATCTTGGTGACGTAAACAACTACCTATCTCTGGAAATAGAGAGAGATCAAGATGGTAACATTCTAGTACACCAGTCACGAAAAATTGCTGATGTGTTAAGCAAACTAAACCTGATGGATGCTAACCCTGTAGACACACCGATGACAACAGGTTATCAGGTAGATGACACTGAAGAAGCGTTTTCTGACACTACACTGTACAGAAGTGTTCTAGGCAAGCTAAACTTCATTGCCAGATGTTCAAGACCTGACATTGCTGTTAGCTGTAATTTGCTAAGCAGACAAGTCAACAATCCTAGTGTCAAGGATTGGAAAGCTCTGAAACGCATAGCGCGGTATTTGAAAGGCACTATGCATTACAGACTGAGACTTAACAATCAGAAGTCTGGTGGTCTTGAGATATTTGCAGATGCAAGTTTTGGAAGTGACACTGCAGACAGGAAAAGTACGTCTGGAGTTTGCTACATGTACAATCAGGGTCTGTTTGATTGGTCTTGCAAGAAGCAAACAACAGTTAGCTTAAGTACTTGTGAAGCTGAACTGAATGCACTGTCTTATTCACTTAAGGATTGTGAATGGTTGTTACAATTGTGCAAAGACATGAAAATTCCTGTCAAATGTCCAATCCAGGTTTACCAGGACAACAAAGCATGTTTGGCTTTGCTGAATTCGGAAGGTTGTAAGCAAAGCACGAAGCACTTGCAATTGAAGGTGCAACATGCTAGGGAATGTATTCAGAAGGGACTCGTAACGGTGTCCTATATGCCAGGTAATGAAATTCCTGCTGATGTATTGTCCAAGATTATATCAAAGGATCAACACTGTACCTATGTACAGAAGTTGGGTTTGTACTGATATTGTACGAACACGCTGCCCAGTGATGTTCACAGAAAGGGGGAGGATGTTGGTTTCTGCTTTGCTTCACTGTGCAGCGAAAGGGCTTGTCACGAGACAGGTGTTTACATTCCACAGTCTGTACTGTTGGAGTTTCTCACGGGAAAGGGAAGCTGGATGTGACGTACACTGGTTTCCTGTTTTTCACTGTGTGATTCTCTCCGAGCTGTCGAGAGGATGCTTTTCTGCTCCGGCAGAGGCAAGATGTCTTTCTGTAATATACCAGCTTTGAACTGTAAATAAAGCAATATAGAGTATGCAGCACGTACTTCTCATCCTTCCGCTGGGCACGAGACTCTGCTTAAAATCAACAGCGGGGCCCGCGGCCCCCCCCGGCGATCACGGGGGCGGCGGGAAGGCCCCCGCCGCCCGGGGGAGGCTCCAGGGCTGGGGGACACGGAGGAGCCCCCCCGAGGCCTAGTAAGGCCTCACGAAACGCCGCGGGCCTCCCTGCGGCCTAGAAAAGGCCATCTGGGGGCCACCAAGGCCCTGGGAGGTGACCGGGGACCCCCCTCCACCACCCGCCGCACCCCAGGGCCGCCAGGCCTGGCGGGGGAAGGGAAGGGGCTGCGCGTGGCGTTGCCTCCCCCCCCCCGCGGCCCACACGCCCCCGCAGGCATGGGGGGGCAGCTAGTGGGGCCCCCGTGCCACCACCCAACACCCCAGGGCATCAGGGCCCACCTAAGGAAAAGGATCCCCTTTTGAAGGGGTATCCTGAAGTCCATTACCCCCGTTATCCCTTGGGATCCCTCCTTTTGGAGCGAGGAAGTCCAGCGACGTCCTTCCTGGAGAAGCTCTGGAGCCAAGTGTGGATTCCTAGGTAAGATCCTCCCTCTATTGTGTGGGCAGGTAATCCCTCCCCTACCTGGCCTGGTCTCCTTGGCAACGCTTCCCCCAGGTGGGATTGGACAACTGACTGAGGTAGGTGGAGACCTCCAGGTATCCCACCTGAGGGAAGGCAAAGCCAAGCCTATGCTGTTGGAGCCGCTCCAGATCTAGGGGCTGCACGCGTCCACGCAAAGGGCGCCCCCCATTTTAAGCGGGGAGCGGTCATTATTAATCTAGCGAATTGTTCGGAATAGATAGATTTAATTCCATTCAGATATTCTGAGCGAGTATCGAGGCAGCTTCTTATGTATTTTGTAACTTGATGCAAGAACCTTCCCTCTCAGTCTCAGTCACCTCACTGCTATGTTAGGAAAGTGATACTGGCCTACCTTGGAAGACTGTTGTAAGAAAAAAGTAGGTTTTTTAATTGTACCCATGGTTTTTCAGAACCTATGGCTTGTCTAACTGATGCACTTACCTGAACTCACCTTTTACATGCCTTCTGAGGACATCAATTTTTCTTTTTCTTCCATGCTGCCCCCAGCAAAGGAAATTTTTGTGTTTCATTTGTGTTCCTTTGCATACTTCTGTATCTGTATTTTATTTTGTTGTACTTAGCTTTGGGGAAAAACCCTTAATAGACAAATATACAATGTTTAAATTGTTATATTGAACCAAAAACAGAGGTGCCACACTACTGGCAATTGCAAGTTTGAGAACACTGCTGGAAATTAGCATGTTGAATCCTAAGATCATCTGTCCAGTGGTTGTTGCTTCTGCTCGGATGAATTGGATAAAATGATTCTAGGGTAATTAAATGTTGACCTACATATCCATTTTTCATTTTCATATACAGTGGTACCTCGGGTTAAGAACTTAATTCATTCCGGAGGTCCATTCTTAACCGGAAACTGTTCTTAACCTGAGGCACCACTTTAGCTAAAGGGGCCTCCCACTGCCGCCGTGCAATTTCTGTTCTCATCCTGAAGCAAAGTTCTTAACCCGAGGTACTACTTCCGGGTTAACAGAGTCTGTAACCTGAAGCGTATGTAACCCGAGGTACCACTGTATAGTTATTGTGTTCTATATAATTTTAAGTATAATTCCCCATACAAGTGAATAGTAAAAGAACTCATACAAGTAATGCTGACACAACCCCTCACACACACTACCATATTTTTTGCTCTATAAGACGCACCAGACCATAAAACGCACCTAGTTTTTGGAGGAGGAAACAAGAAAAAAAATATTCTGAATCCCAGAAGCCAGGACAGCAAGCGAGATCGCAGTGATCCCGCTTGCTGTCCTGGCTTCTGGGATAGCCACACGCAGCCCCCGGCAGCAGGATGAAGGCTTCTGTTGCCCGGGAGAACTTGCGCATGGCTAAGGCTCCCCCAAGACCTGTGCTCCCTTTAAAGAGCCTGTGAAGCGCTCTTTCTCTGGGGAAAAGCCAAGAGCCGCACACAAGCTCCACACGGCTAATAAAAGGGAGCACTGAGCAGAGCCTCCCGCCTGCATTCGCTCCATAAGACGCACACACATTTCCCCTTACTTTTTAGGAAGGGAAAAGTGTGTCTTATAGAGCGAAAAATGTGGTAAGTAGAATAAGAGAAGCATAACCACCCGACCCCACCCCTCTCCCTCTTTTGTCTTTTTCTTCTTCTTCTTCTTCCTAATTGTTTAAACCAGTTCATAAACCAAGAACTTATACACTGATCACTAATAATGAAACATATGTTGCAGATATTTTTCCACAATTATTATGCTATTTTTGTGACATACTAATGACATGAGAAAACTTGTATAATGTTATTCTTGTTTATATAAGCCAATAAACACACACACACACACACACACACAATTTTAGTTCTCATTTCCCCTAATTTCTTTCCAAGCAATTTTCCCCAAAATAACACATTTCTGCTTGTTATTGCCACAAATATATGTATTTTTGATGCACACTTTTCCCTAACGTATGTGTCACGGGAAATGGGGTTGCTTGTGTGTAAATCTCCAGCCGTTCCAAACTGCTTAGGTGTGGTTGTGTCTTTTTCTGACTGAGCAGCCCTTTGCGCTGCTGCTCAGTCGCTAGCAGAATCCATGAGTGAGTGTCTCCTAAATTTCCTCCAGCATAAGAATTCCTTAACGGACAACCTTCGCCTCGCCTCTCTGCGCGGAAGCCTTCTGCGCAGAGTGGGCGTGCCGAGTGGTGGTCCTCCACCCTCCTCACTGACTTCACTGGAAGAGTCTCGGAGCCTCGCCTCCGAGCTGCTCTCTGCCTCTCCCTTCTTCCTGGTGTCACCTGAACTTCCTTCCCCAGATGACGTTCTCTCTCTTCCCTTACTCTTCCCCTCTCCTGCAGAGTCCGGGAGCCTCGCCTCTCCCCTCTGCTCCGATGTCAGTTCCCTGACATCCACCTCCCTCCCAGGGCCCTCCAACCCCCCCGTCCTTTCCTCGGACGGTGATGCAGGAAACCCCCGGAAGGAACTCTCCCCTCCATCTGATGATTCAAACACCCCTCTCCATTTGCTGCTGTCTCTTCTCTCTCCCCTATCTCCCCAGTCGGATTCTTCTTCGGACAATTCCCCTTCCTCCTCTTCGGAGGCGGGAAAACCCTCAAACTCTTCCTCTTCATCGGTGGTGCCAAATTGCTCCCCCCAGAACCTCTCTGGTGGTTTGGGCTTTCCCGGATACCTGCTATGAAACTCCTCCTGCAGATACTCATCCCTAATCTCTTCTGCTGGGACCCATGCATTTTCCGCTTCTGGCTCCCCCTCCCACGCCACCAAATATTCCACTCGTCCCCCTCTCCACCTGGAATCAAGAATTTCAGCTGCATGGCCACTGAATTCCCTTTCCTCCATCTGTGGATGCAAGGGTGTTTCACTTTGCTGACCCAGAAATTCCCTCCCCTCCCTGAACGGTGAGAGTAAGGACCTGTGGAACATGGGGTGCAGTTTCATGTGAGATGGCAATTTGAGCCTAAAGGCCACTGGATTAACTTGCTGGGCTACTTCGAACGGTCCCAGTTTCTTTGGCCTTAGCTTCTTGCACCCTCCTTTGAACGGCAACCCTTTGGTAGACAACCACACCTGGTCCCCCACTCTTATGGTTTCTCCCTCTCTGCGGTGCTTGTCTGCCTGCCTCTTGTACTCTTCCTTGGCCCTTTCCAGGTTTAACTTAAGCTGTTGGTGTAAAGCCTCCATTTCTTCCAAAATTTTTCAGCTGCGGGAACACTCCAACTTCCCTCCCCTTCCCCGGGGAAAGCCCTGGGGTGACACCCGTAATTCGCCATAAACGGACTCATCCCTGTGGACACATGTTCTGCATTATTGTATGCAAACTCAGCCAGCGCTAATTTGTCCACCCAATCCTTCTCCCTCTCGCAGACGTAGCAGCGTAGATATTGTTGAAGTATGCTGTTAGCTCTCTCTGCTTGTCCATTGGTTTCTGGATGTCTGGCCGTTGAGAACCCAACCTCGACGTCCAGCAGACTCATGAGCTTCCTCCAGAATCTGGACGTGAATTGCCGGCCTCTGTCGGATAAAATCCTCAAGGGGGCGCCATGCAACCTGAAAACATGCTCTACAAACAGCTTTGCTGTTTCTTCTGCAGTCACCGCATGCGAGCACGCAATAAAATGGCACATTTTGGTCATCAAGTCAACTACCACCATTACTGCCGTTTTCCCCCTGGCTTTGGGTAAGTCCGTCATAAAGTCAATTGATACCACCTCCCATGGCCTCTCTGGTGTGGGTAAGGGCTCCAGTAACCCTGCAGGTGCTGTCCTCTCCCCCTTCGCTCTCTGGCAGCACTGGCACCCACGTACATACTCCTTCACATCTTCCCTCACCCGTGGCCACCAAAACTGCCTGGTGACCAGTAGCATTGTCTTATGTTGTCCAAAATGTCCTGCCGTGGGGTTGTCATGCAGTTGTTTGAGTATTCTGCTCCTCAAATCCCCCTCAGGTATGTACAATGCACCCTTATAGTACAGTGCCCCGTCCTTTACTTCGAACCCCCCCCCCTGAGTTTCCCCAGTGATACCAATTTCTCGGATTTTGGTTTGTGCATATTGATCATCCCTCGTCAACCCGGCCAGCTCTTGCCTCCCGACGAACACTCCCCCACACACCCATCTGCCCTCGGGAATGACATGACGTGCTTCTGGCCCTCCCTCCCCTTCTGCGTATTCGGGCTTGCGGGAGAGGGCGTCTGCTCTGACATTTTCCTTCCCAGGCACGTACCTAATCTCAAAATCAAACTTGGAAAACTCCTGTGCCCACCGCACCTGTCGTTGGTTCAGCACTCTCGCCGTTCTCCAATATTCCACGTTCTTGTGGTCAGTACACACCTGGACTTTGTGCTGTGCGCCTATGAGAAAATGTCTCCATCGTCGAAAGGCCTCGTGAATTGCCAGCAGTTCCCGATCGTACACTGTATAGTTTTGCTCTGACTTGTTCAGCTTCCTGGAAAAGAAGGCACACGGCTTCCACTGTTCCCCATTTTCCTGCTGGAGCAATATGCCCCCCACAGCTCTGTCTGGCGCGTCCGTCTCTAGCCTCATCGGCTTCCGCAGATCCACATGTAGGAGCTGCTCTTCCGACGCGAAAGCCCTCTTAAGCTTTTCAAAGGAACGCTGGGCCTCTTCTGTCCATTCGAACTTCTTCTTACTGCTGAGACAATCCGTTATGGGTGCCGTTAGATGGGCGAAGTTCTTGATGAACTTCCTGTAGAAATTTGCAAACCCCAAGAACCTCTGCACGTCCTTCCTGTTCTTGGGAGGCTTCCATTCTAGCACAGCCTGCACCTTCCCCGGGTCCATGGCCAAGCCCTTGTCTGACAACCGATAGCCAAGGAACTCCACCTCTCGAGCATGGAATTGGCACTTCTCCAATTTGACCCACAGCTGGTGCTCCTGCAGTCTCTTCAGCACTTCCCTGACGTCTTTTACATGCTGCTCCTCGTTCTCTGAGTAGATTAGGACGTCGTCCAGGAAGGCTACACAATTCTTGTACAGCAGGGACCCCAGCACGTGGTGCATGAAAGCTTGAAAGGTGCTCGATCCCGATTGTAATCCGAAGGGCATAACTAAGTACTCAAAGGCTCCCAGAGGGGTGAACATGGTGGTTTTCCATTCATCCCCCTCCCTCATCCTTATCAAGTTGTACGCCCCCCGAAGGTCCAGCTTGGTAAAAATCTTCCCCTTCCTTACCCTGGCCAAAATGTCATCAATTCTGGGCATTGGGAAGGTCACTGGTTCCGACACCCTGTTCAATCCACGGTAGTCCACTACGAGCCTGGGCTCATGGGAGTCTCGCTTGTCCACAAAGAACACTGGACTACCCCCCACCGCCCTCGATTCCCTTATGAACCCTCGCTTCAGGTTCTTGTCAATAAACTTCCGCAATTCCTGCATCTCCCTATCTGACATGGCGTACAGCTTGCCCACTGGCAGCTGAGCGTCTGGGAGCAAGTTGATCTGGCAGTCAAAGGGCCTGTGGGGGGGTAGCCGATCCGCCTCCTTCTCGCTGAAGACTTCTTCCAAGTCCGCATACTGAGGTGGTATCTTCCCTTTTTCCCCTACTGCCATCCCTGCCACCCTGGCTACTGCCATCCTCAGGCCTTCCCCTCCGTGGCAATGCTCTACGCAGTGAGCTGACCCAAAGGTGACTGTCCGCTGGTGCCACCCTACTACTGGGTCGTGCAGTGCCAGCCAACTCATTCCCAGTATGATAGGTGGTCCTGCTAAGGTGGCTACGTGAAAGACAATTGTCTCAGTGTGTCTGGAAACTGTCATTTTCATGGGCGGGGTCTGGTGGGTCACTTCCCCTCCCAAAAGTTCTCTCCCATCTATCGTGGTTACTTGCAGGGGATGTTCTAGAGGCACCACCTGTAGCTGGTGTTCTAGCGCAAAATCCTTGCTAAAGAAGTTGCAAGAGCTGCCTGAATACAGCAGCACCTTCACTTTGATGGGGTGTCCGTTTGGGAGTTCTAGCACCACCTCTATTGCGATGGCTGCTCGGGGGGGGGGTCTGGTTTGGGCACTACTACTGGTTGCTCGCCTGGCTGCTGTGCCCTCCTTCCTGCAGCCAAGCACGGCCGTTTCCCGGAGCCTCTTTCTTTTCCTCCTCACTCCCCACTGCCCCCACCATTCCTTGCCACGCCTTCTTCTGAGGGCATACTCTGGCAAAATGTCCCGGCTGCTGGCATAGGAAACACCTCTTACTGGTTTTCCCCTCCTTCTTACGCACCTCGCTGGAGTTTGAAAACCCGCACGCGCGCGCTCCTCCAATCTCCATTGGCTCCTCGGGTGGCACAGTAGACACTGGCACGTCTGGAGTGCGGTTGTCATGCCAACGCTCTGCTCTCCCTTCCCGCCTTTCCAGCGCGCGCGTCTCTTGCCTGACTCCTACAGCGAGCGCCAACTTGGTCAGCTGGTCCATCGATTCCGGGCGGGGTGAGCGGGAAAGTTCGTCTCTCACCCAAGGGGATAAGCCCTCCTCAAATAACATTTGTACTGGTTGAGAACTCAGATCCCACCCAAGTTTATGGATCAGCATAGCAAATCTCGACCAGTACTCTCTCACTGACTGGTTTCCTTGTTTGCACTCCATCAGTTCTTTACGAGTCACACTCTCTTCAACATCGCTCGCGAACATGTGATCCATCGCGCTAAAAAACTTTCTCAGGTCCTTCAAAGCCGCGTTCTCCGCCGCCATTAAGGGTCGGACCCAATCTCTGGCCCTCCCCTGCAGGTGCCCCACCACGAAAGCGACTCTTCCCCCATCGTCGGCAAAGTCATCGTGCTGCAGATCCAGCGCATACTGCACTTCAGTCTTAAAAGCGTTATAATCTCTGGGGTTGCCCCCAAAAGTCCGCACAAGTCCCCGTACCTTTCTTGCGATGGGGGTAATCTTCCCCTGGGCGTCATGTGTCCTCCTTTCATCCAGCCGCGCCGCTAGTAGAGCCAGTTGCTGCTCCAAGTCTTGGTTTCTCTCCTCCAGACTCTGTCCGCCTTTGGCCCCCTCTCCTGCGCCGGCTCCTCCGGTTTGACTCATGACTGTACCCCGGTCCTCTTGCACACAAGCAACGTAAAGGACTCACGGATTGCTGTCACGGGAAATGGGGTTGCTTGTGTGTAAATCTCCAGCCGTTCCAAACCGCTTAGGTGTGGTTGTGTCTTTCCCTGACTGAGCAGCCCTTTGCGCTGCTGCTTAGTCGCTAGCAGAATCCGTGAGTGGGTGTCTCCTAAATTTCCTCCAGCATAAGAATTACTTTGATCTGAAGCCTTTGAAGAGGAATTTAAAAGTTTCAATTTCGTGCATGACCTGAACTGTCGCTATAGGTACTAAGGGATTTAAACTTTTTTTTTCTGCTTTGCTTTGAACTTAGTTTTTCCTCTCCCTGTGGATTTACAAAATTATTTAAAGAAACCCAGGTACTTGACTGCCAAACTATTAGAGCTGTCAGTTTGCGGACTTGATTTTTGCTACTCTGAACTGTTACTTTTGAGTGTTACTGGACTAGCTACTTTGAAACACTATTATCTGGCACTTTTCCTGAAACTTTGTTTAAATAAGGACTCACTCTGCTGGCTATAAAGAAGAGCGGAAGGTCTTTCTTGAAATTTATGAGTGGTTGGATACTGTTGGATTTTGGCAAAACTTTTTTAAGCTTTTACGCTTTGGAACAACTATTGGAAAAAATTCCTTTGTTCTCCTCAAGATTTGTTTGAACTCCCCCTGGTGGATTTTGGATTTACAACTGGTTGGGACTTGTTTTTTCTCTTTTTTCTTCCTTTAACTTGTTGTTTACTCTCTGAGCTTGTGGATTCCCATGGGAGCATACTAAATTTGACCTTGGCACGTAGACAGGAGTGGAATGAGTGGCACTGGGAAAACAAGATCGGCCAAAGCTAAAGCTAAACAATTAACTCAATCAACATTAACTTCCCAGTTGCGCAGATCATCTGTTCCTACTGTTTTGGGAACACAAGAATTAGAAACTGAGCTGACTTTATCAGAAGGCATGGCAGCTGGAGGAAACGAATCAGTACTAGACAAAATCTTGGAGAAGTTGGAAACATTGGACAAAAAAGTGGATGTACAATCGGCAAAGATTGACCAAAATACTGCCAGCCTAAATAAATTAACTGAACAAGTGACCTTACATGCACAATCAATTGGGAAGCTTTTTGAAGCTACTACAGAGAATCGTAAAGCTACCACAGAGAATCGTAAATTGGCTGAGGAAGTTAACCAGAAAGTGGAAGCAGTGAAGGAGGAGGTTAAACCACTGACTAAACAGATTGGTGAACATCAGGCCTACCTGTCTATGATTGAATTACGCAGTCGGGAAAATAATCTGAGGCTGAGATCAATTTTAGAACTGGAACAAGGGAATTTAACGGAATATTTGACAAAAGAACTTTCCAAGTTTTGGAACTTGGAGGAAGACAAGGACTTTAAAATCGTTAGTGCCTTCAGACTTGGAAGAGTAGCAAGGAAGGACAGACCCAGAGACTGTTTGATTACTTTGAGATCTAAGGAAGAGAAGGATAAAATACTAAGCTTACATTATGAAAAATCACTTGTAATCCAGGGAAGGAGAGCGGAAATTTACAAAGATATCCCTAAACAACTTTTGGATCTAAGAACCACCTATACAGAACTAACCAAACTGTTGAGAAGTAACTCAATCCTTTTCAGGTGGGAATTTCCTCAAGGATTATCTTTCACATTCAGAGGGAAGAAGGTGAAAATTAAAACACCCGAGGATAAAGATAAGTTCCTGCATGATTACGGAGAAGACCTTCAGAAAGTGATTACAGGGCCTGAGGCTTGGTCACCGCCACCGCCTGCACCTACACCTTTGGGATCTGAGGAACAGAAGAAAGAAACACCACCCTCTACAGAATAACAGACTCGCCCAGGATGTCTCTGCAACTTCTTAGCTGGAACATTAATGGTGGAAATTCCCCGGAAAAAAGGAGAAGGATATTCCATATATTAAAGAAAGAACAATTGGACATTATTTGCCTACAGGAAACACATGTGACTAGGCTCCACAGAAAAGTGTTAATTAACAAAAGATTAGGCCAAGAATTTATTTCATCAGACCGAGTCAAAAAGAGAGGAGTGGTGATTTATGCAAAGGAGAGCCTATCACCAAAATTCCTTTTTAAAGATGAACAAGGAAGAATTTTGGCAATCGAAATTCAAACCCAGGGTGAAAAGTTCTTGATACTGGGAATCTATGCACCGAACGAAGGGAAATCAGAATTTTATAAGAAGCTGCATGAGACAATGCTGGACTATCTGGACTATAATAACATCATTATGATGGGAGATATGAATGGGGTGGTGTCTACAAATATGGATAAGTCACATGGCCAAAGCGTGACAAAAGATGGCAGACTACCTAAAACTTTTTTTGAACTGACTGACAATATGGACTTGATTGATATCTGGAGGACAAAAAAACCCCTAGGAAGAGAGGGAACATTCTTTTCTGAAGCCCAACTGACATGGACAAGAATCGACCAAATCTGGATAACTAGAGGTCTGGCACCCAAGATCAGAAAAGTGGAAATCTGCCCAAAGACTTGCTCCGACCATAACGCAGTAAAGATGGATATGAGACTAACTACAACCGGCTCCTTTAGATGGAAGATGAATGACACCCTGCTCAGAGACCAGGAGATTATCAAAAAGGCCCAAAAAGCTTTGAAGGACTATTTTGAAATAAATTTGAACACCATGGTGGAAAAAAGAGTAATCTGGGACCCAAGTAAAGCTGTAATGAGGGGGTTTCTGATACAACAGAACACCATAAAGAAAAGAGCACAGAACGAGAAAAAGGAAAAGATTTTGGAGAAAATTAGGGAATGCGAGAAAAAGTTAAGATCGAAACCGAAGTCAAAGGAGATTCTGAGAGAAACTAAACTCTACCAAGTACAATACTCTAAATTGATAAATCAGGAAGTGGAGTGGAAAATCAAGTTAATGAAACAAAGATCATTTGAATCGGCAAATAAATGTGGAAAGCTGTTAGCATGGCAGCTGAAAAAGAGACAAAAACTAAATACGGTTACCAACTTAGAGATTGAAGGGAAAAACATTCAGAATCCTGTGGAGATTAGAAAGTGCTTCCAGAGATACTTTAAGCAACTTTACACTCAAGCTTTTTGTTCAGAATATATCGCACCCATACCATTCTCAAATCCTTGGCCTACCCCCATCCCATGAAGATTCTTTTTCATAAAACTCCAAGAGATATTGTCAAAGGCTTTCTCCGCGTCCACAAAAATCAGAACTGCTTTAGTGTTTATATTCACCTCTAGTAGTTCCAAAATGTCTATTATGTTCCTCACATTGTCTGATAAATGCCTTTTAGGGAGAAAGCCTGCTTGGTCCTTATGAATCTTCTCCATCAACACTCTTTTCAATCTTTTTGCCAAAATGTCTGCAAAAATTTTGTAATCCACATTAAGTAATGATATTGGGCGGTAGTTCTTAAGTTGAGTCTTTTCAGTCTCTGTCTTTGGTATGAGTGTAATATACGCTTCTTTCCACGATTCTGGCGCCCTTTTCCCCTCTAAAATCTCATTACAGACTTCCTTTAGCGGTTGCACCAACCACTCCTTCAAAGCTTTGTAGTATCTGGAAGTCAGTCCATCTGGTCCTGGAGATTTGCCCAATTGCATGTTCTGAATGGCACCCTCTATCTCTTGTTCTGTTATTCTCTGATTTAGATCCACCTTACTTTGATGAGAGATTTTTTGTAATCCATATTTTTTAAGGAATTCATCTATGTCCTCTTCATTCTGTGATCCTTGTGAATATAACTTTTTAAAATAACTCAGGAAACAATTTCTAATCTCGTTGGGTTTGGATATATTCTTTCCATCCACTTCTAGATTTGTAACTGTATTTAGTTTCTGTCTTTTCTTCAATTGCCAGGCGAGAAGTTTACCACATTTATCTGCCGATTCAAATGTCTTTTGTCTCATTTGCTTTATCTTCCACTCAATCTCTTGATTCATCAATTCCATATATTGTGTTTGATATAGCTTGATCTCTCTCAAAATCTCCTGGGACTTTGGTTTTGATCTTAATCTTTTCTCTCCTTCTTTTATCTTTTCCAAAATCTTTTCCTTCTTCTCATTTTGCTTTCTCTTTTTTATTGAATTTTGTTGAATCAAAAATCCTCGCATCACAGCTTTGCTTGCGTCCCAGATCACTCTTTTTTCTACATCGGCCTTTAAATTTATTTCAAAATAGTCCTTTAAGGTTTTTTGGGCCTTTCTGTGGATCTCCTCGTCTCGAAACAGGGTGTCATTCATCCTCCATCTGAATTGACCAGTTGTTGTAAGTTTCATCTCCATCTTCACGGCGTTATGGTCGGAGCAAGTCTTTGGGCAGATTTCTATTTTTTTAATCTTTGGAGCCATCCCACTAGTAATCCAAATTTGGTCGATTCTGGTCCAGGTCATCATTGCTTGAGAGAAAAAAGTTCCCTCTCTCTCGAGAGGGTTCCTTGTTCTCCAAATATCTATTAAGTCCATATTTTCAGTCATTTCAAAGAAGGTCTTCGGAAGTCTCCCTTCCTTGGAGATTGTCAGTCTTTGTGCCTTGTCCATATTTGTAGAAACCACACCATTCATATCTCCCATAATTACTACGTTATAGTCCAAATAATCCATCAGAGTTTCATGCAACTTCTTGAAGAATTCCGCCTTCCCTTCATTTGGTGCATAGATTCCAACTATTAACAATTTTTCTCCTTGTACTTGTATTTCCACTGCCAGGTATCTTCCTTGTTCATCTTTAAACATCATTTTTGGGGCCAATTTCTCTTTTGCATAAATCACTACTCCTCTTTTCTTAACTTTGTCCGATGAGATGAATTCTTGTCCTAATCTTTTATTTATAAGTAGTTTTCTGTGTACCCTGGTCACATGGGTTTCTTGTAAACAGATCAAATCCAATTGTTCTCTTTTCAAAATATGAAAAACTTGGCGTCTTTTCGTGGGCATGTTCAGCCCATTACAATTCCAACTAAGGAATTGCAGGGCCATCTTGTTATTTGTCACTTACTCCTCCTACCGCTCCAAGTTGTTGCTCTTCCTCTGATGGTGGTGGTTTAAGCCCAAATGATAGATTCAGAATGTCCACTACTCTTTTTTGCTCTGAGATTGGGTCTACCGTTCCCTTCTGCAGATCCTCGTGGTTTCTCTCCAAGAATTTCTCTTTGTCTTGAATTGTTTTTATTTTCACCTTCTTTCCCTTGTAGTTAAAGGGCAGTCCTTGTGGAAACTCCCACCTGAAGAGTATGTTGTTCTTTTTCAGCAGGTAGACCAGATCTTTATAGAAGGTTCTCACCTCCAAAATATATTCAGGGATGTCCTTAAAAATCTGTATATGAGAATTTCCAATTTCCAAGGCCTTTTGGTAATTTAGTTTCAGTATTTTGTCTCTTTCTTCCTTGGATCTGAAAGTAATCAGGCAATCCCTCGGAGTCTTTCTGTTTTGTCTCCTGCCCAGTCTAAATGCTGTTATTATCTTAAATTCTTCTTCCTCCAATTCTTCCTGCCAAAAGTCAGAAAACTCTTGTGTAAGGAACTCCACAAGGCTGTCTCCTTCACTTTCAGGAATTAGTCTTAATTTCAAATTTCTCTCCTTTCTCTGTAATTCCATCAAAGACAAGGCCGCATCATGTTCATACACTTTTTTAGAAAACGGTTCTAATTTTTCCTGTGTCTCCTCAGCAATCTTTCTGGCATCCTCTGCGATTTTACGTGTTGCCGAGTTTTCTTCAATCAGTTTATTTATAGATTCTGTGTTGGATATCACACTTTTCGTATTCAAATCCAGCCTTGCTGTTAATTCTGTTAGTTTTTGTGAATTTTCTGTACTCTGCTGTGTCAAAGCTTCCAGGGATTGATTTATCTTGAGTAACGCCTGTGTCATTGACTCCATGGAGACAGCCGTCACTTTTTCCTGCCCAGCTGCACCTGTCGGTGTTAAACTTGATATTGAGCCTCTTTTCTTCTGTTGCTGTTGCTGCTGTTTTGCTTTAGCTCTCGTAGTTATCTCCTCTGCTGGGCCACTCATGTCCCAAGGACGTTCTCACAGGAACAATTTCCAAATGGAAAATCCCACTGTCTTAATCTGTTATTCTGCAACTGTTACTTCTCAGCCCTCTAGAGGGGGCAAAACATAATGTCCAAGTGAAGGAAACAAAGAATATAGAACAAAGAAACCAGGAAACTTCAATATAAATGCTGCAACACTTTTTCTATGTAGTTTCTCTGTCAACACAGTCCAGTCTGGTATATTGTAGCAGCAAAACCCCAAAACTTTGTATCAGTTAAGTCCTCAACTATGTAGCCTTGTAACAAGTTTCTAAAATCTTTTCACTGTCCTGGTATCTTATTTTGACAGTCCGTCTCAGGGGATTGAGGCAGCGGAAAGTTTTTCTCTTTCAAAAATCATGCAGGTTAATGAGGTTACTTTCCCTCCCCTCTGCCCCTGCCTGCTAGAGAGGAGATTTATATCCAAATGCCAGGCTTAAATAGTCCTATTGTTATTTCCCTTCAGATGCAGCTCTTTGTTTTTCGTTGCTTCATCTGTCATGCAGTCGGGGGAAGGCAGACTTCCTTGATTTTAACCTCCCCCGTTTCCGGCCAAATTTCCAATTTAAATTTAAAAGTTCCCGATAGTCATTCAATCCTACTCACGGGGTTTTCAATCCGAATTCAATTTGCAGGAAGGAATCGGCGCTCTCCGTCAATGGCGACGCGGCTTCACTCTGCGGGCTGGGTAGCGACTCTCAGCACCGCGCTCTCCCGATGCCGTTCCGGAGCCTTTAAAAAGGCAGTAAAGGGGGGCGCTTCTGGTGCCCACCGAGTCTCCTTGTTCACAGGCATCCGCGCCTGTGATTTTAGGGGTCCCCCACTTGCCGTAGCGGGTCAGACCCGAACTCGTGGAGCAGTCCTCCTCCGGAGCTCGGAAAGAGGACCGCCATAAACGCTGGCGCCGACCGGAAGTAAAGGCTTTCTGGGAAATGATCTATAATGAGTTAAAAAGGTATTTAAGTATACCTTCCTTAAGAAACCAGAGGCCTTCCTTTTGGGCATTGTCGGCCAAGGGGTGTTAAAGAAAGATAGAACCTTTTTTCTGTATGCAACAACAGCAGCAAGAATACTCATTGCAGAGCACTGGAAGACCCAAGATTTACCCACACTGGAAGAATGGCAGACGCAACTGATAGACTACATGGAACTGGCTGAAATGACTGGCAGAATCCGGGACCTGGGAGAAGAGACGGTGGAAGAGGATTGGAAAAAATTTAAAGACTATTTACAAAAACACTACAAACTGTATGAATGTTAGGAGAATGCACAATTGAAAGTAACACGGCAGCAGAAACTTTGTTGTAAAATATATGAGAATAAGTGAGGTTTAAGGAAATGATGAAATTTGAAGCAATATTATGTTTAAATCAAGCAGTTTAATTTACGATAAAGTTATTTAAAAGTTGGGACATAATATCCGAGATTTACAAAATAAGAATTGAAATAAGGTAATAAATTGCTGTCTATAACTATGTGACTGAGAACGCAGGGAAGGGAGATGCGGGGAAGTCCAAAGATTATGAAAATATGACTTATGAACAACTGTGTTTTATATGTATTCTTCTTTTATTCTTTGTTTATTTCTTAACTTTGCTTTGACTTTTTCTGTCTGTATGGTGATGGTATTTTATATGTTTGGTGGTTTGTTCGTTGTTTAAAAAATTGCAATAAATATTTTATTTTTTTTTAAAAAAGAATTCCTTAACAGACAACCTTCGCCTCGCCTCTCTGCGCGGAAGCCTTCTGCGCAGAGTGGGCGTGCCGAGTGGTGGTCCTCCACCCTCCTCACTGACTTCACTGGAAGAGTCTCGGAGCCTCACGTCCGAGCTGCTCTCTGCCTCTCCCTTCTTCCTGGTGTCACCTGGACTTCCTTCCCCAGATGACGTTCTCTCTCTTCCCTTACTTGTCCCCTCTCCTGCAGAGTCCGGGAGCCTCGCCTCTCCCCTCTGCTCCGATGTCAGTTCCCTGACAGTATGTCCACATTGTTTTTTGTTGGAGAACCATGTGGCAAAATTCCAAGAAGTGCAAATTTCAAAAGAAAGCTGCGTTTCAGTGTGCCTCTTGTTTAAGGAAGGGTGAATTGGGTCAGTTTCATGTTAAGGGAACTGAATTTCCTCTCCATCCCTCTGTTCATATTGAGAAACATTCTCTTTTGCTTTGAGGTTCATTTTTTTATGCTTTCTGGACTTTTTGTTTCATTTTAACTGGGATGTGGTCATTGTTGCCCAGGCAGCCTGTGCAAACACCCCTCTCTGAGCTCCTGGGAATGGGGGAAGGTTAGAATACAAATGCTGCAAATAAAACGAAAAAATGGAACAAAAAAAATCAATGAATACTATATCATATGAAGGCAAAGGAATGGGGAACATGGTCTTAGCATGGGCATAGCGAGGACTTTTGTTAGCGGGGCAGAAATGACATGATTGGTCAGTTAAGTATTTCTATTGTTTTATTTGATAGGGAGCAGCTGCCCTCTGTCCCCCCCCCCTTAGCTATGCCCATGGGTCTTATGAAACAAAATGTGGTATTTTGGGCTTGTGGCTCTCCCCCCCCCCCCGGCTGGTAACTTGCAAGGAAGGAGGACTTGTATTAGCAGCACACAAAGAGGGAGAGAGAGAGAGAGAGAGAGAGGGGGGGGGAGAGAGGGAGGGAGGGAGGGAGGGAGGGAGGGAGGGAGGGGGAGGGAGAGTATTCTGCCAGAACCATGGTAATATGGAAATAAACAAGTCTGGTTCCACACTTGCATCAGCATCGCCTGGGCAACCTGGGAGCGAATTGCGACATGAGGCATTGTTTATGTTCCAAAAAGGAGGGGGTAGAGGAGGAATTGGAAAGCTGAGTAACATCCCCACTCCTTATTGAAATCTACATCCAGATTTCCATTCCATCCAGAGAAGCAGCATCAGCGGTATGGGTGACTGACACAACCAATTGCTACTTTGATTGGTAACTGAAATCCTAAGACCTTTGTTTGCTGTGTATTAGCATGATTAGGGTTAGGGAGCATAGCAATGCAAAGGCCAGTTGCCACCTCTCTTAGAAACTCCAGAGAATTAGAAAGACACAGAAGAAATTGTTTGTATTCTCCAAATGCTGCCCCACAGACCATGCCACTACAAGGAGATGACAAAAGGCATTGTTTTTGTGCCCTGTATTTAAGTTTTATTCCCCACCCCCTCCAAAGTGCTCAGGGTGAGGGATCAGGCCTGGTCTCATGCTCTGGAGGTGGTGCTCCCTTCATTCTGCTCCTCTGTCCTGAAGGGCTCTGGGATTAGGGTGGACACAGTTGTGGTTCTCCGGGGGGAAGGGTCAGACTTATGCTTGGAATGTCTGGAATCAGTATTTTGGTACCTGGAAAAGGGCAGGCGACAGCTTACTCATGCCAAAAATAAGCAGGATATAAATGTAAGAAAACAACTAGCTAAATAAATACTCCCCCTTCAATGCCATCTAGGTCTTCAGCTGGTGGGTCAGGACTTCCACCAATACTTCCACCATGCAAATATATGGTCAATGATGAAGAAATGGGTCCCCAAATGCATGTTACTGAAAAGGATGGAGATCCCTATCTAGCCTTTCGTCCATCATTGAATCACAGAACTGTAGAGTTGGGAAGGCCCATGAGTGTCATCTAGTCCAACCCCCTGCCATGCAAGAATCTTTTACCCAACATGGTGCTCGAACCCATGACCCTGAGATTAAGAGTCCCATGCTGCACCAACTGAGTTATCCTAGGTTCAACAAGTCTTGTGGCAGCAAATTCCACACATCAATGGTGAGTGTGCTTTGCTGCGAACAAATAAGAACGTAAGAACATAAGAATCTGTTGGATCTGGCCAAAGGGCATCTAGTTCAGCATTCTGTTCTCACAGTGACCAACCAGATGCCTGTGGGAAACCTGCAAGCAGGATCCAAGCACTCTCCTCCCATGTTTCCAGCAGCTGGTATTCAGAAGCAGGACATAGTCATAGAATCATAGAATCATAGAATCATAGAGTTGGAAGAGACCACAAGGGCCATCGAGTCCAACCCCCTGCCAAGCAGGAAACACCATCAGAGCACTCCTGACATATGGTTGTCAAGCCTCTGCTTAAAGACCTCCAAAGAAGGAGACTCCACCACACTCCTTGGCAGCAAATTCCACTGTTGTCCTGACTAGTTGTCATTGATAGCTTTATCCTCCTCTGTGAATTTATCCAGTCCTCTTTAAAAGCCATCCATGTTGGTGGTCAGCACTGCCTCCTGTGGGAGGGAGTTCCATAGTTAAACTAAGCGCTGTTTATTGGGGCTTTGCTTAATGCTATCAACACACATGAAACTATTTCCCCAACTCCTGCCTGCTGGTTCCCCTTGCATGTTTCTTTTGGTGTGTTTTCTACATGGCTATTTTGCTATTAATCATTTCTATTGTTTTCCTTCTGCTGTTTGGGATCGTGGTACTGTTGCTTGAGCTGCTTGCAATTATATTTTATGGTTGCAATTTCATTCCATGTTGTTCATTTTAAATTGTTCTGAGCTGCCTTGGGGACCTTGTTGTTGAAAGGCAGGCTGGGGGGGGGCAGTAAAATCAGGGGTCGATAAGCTTTTTTTTTTAGTGCAAGGGCCATATTTGATAACCATCTGAGGGCCATGTACCAGTGTTGAATGGGGTTAGATACAAAAACTGGGTGGAGCAACAGGAGGGACTCTTTGTGCATTAGGCTATAATCCAGCTCCACATACCCTCCAAGTTTCTATACCTACCCCTGCCCCCATCTTCATTCAGGAAAGCAAGAGGCTTTGCTCTCACATTCCAGCCAGGCAAAAGCACTTGAAGAGGGCACAAAGCAGGGGCAGGGAGGCTTGTGACCTGGAGAGAGTGCTAATGGTCAGAGAGAGAGAGGTCTGGTTGGTGGCATGTGGCTCCTGGGCTGAGCCTCCCATTCCTGGTTTAAATAAACAAAGGCACACAGACCTCTAGATTCACCCTCATTCCCTTAGCCCTTACAGTGCAGGGGCTGCAAAGGGGCTCTTCTCTGTCTGTTGTTGGACTAAAACTCCCATCATCCCATGGTGACTGGGGCTGATGGGAGTTGGAGTCCAACAAGCTCTTGGGATGTTGGCTACCCTGGCCTAGGTACATGCCGTTAAATCACATAAACAAGCAGCAATCTCCATTCTTTTAGCACTTATGGTCCTTATGTGGCCAAAACAGCACCATCTGTGCAAGACGGAGGGCTCAGCAAGCCTGGAGAAAACGGCAAGGTTTGAAGATAGGATAGGATAGGATAGGATAGGATAGGATAGGATAGGATAGGATAGGATCCCTCAGAGGAGAACACTCCCCCCTCCCCAAATAGCCCAATGTGAACTTAGCATACTTAGTGGAAATTGAATACTGTTTGGGGTGGGGTAGAACGGAGTAGCTGGAACCCTGAGCTGCAACACTCCATGGTGCAACATTTTATTGCAGGTTGGACTTGCATTCATTCATTTACTTTCATTCCCCAGAGCACTGGTGACACATACGACTCCCCACTGCAGTGGGCACACTCCAATGCCGACTTCCAGAGCCAAAGGTGCAGCTCAGCCTGTTAGTTGTCTTTCTGGTATCTCTAAGCATCCAGCCAGAGTGCCGGCCATCAAGAAGCAGTATGCGTCCATCAGTGCCAAGTATAAAGGTGAGCTGTGGGAATAGATGGGGCAAGAGAGAGAAGGAGATCAGGAATACAGAGGTACCTATATCTTTGCCAGTCTGGATGTGTTCAACAGCATTGTTGAAAGACCCTCTGGCATCTGGTTAGCCCCTGTGAGAACAGGATGCTGGACTCGGTGGCTGGCTGGCTTGATCCATCAGGGTTCAAAGAAATTTCAAAGAAATTTTATTGCGGCCGTAGGCCCATACAGATAAAAACAAGACATAAATAACAGTTTTTGCACGTGGGAAAAAACAGCCGCTAAAACACCACTATAACAATAAAATACTGTAGTATGGAATGGAAGGAAGGAATGACATGCTGCACCTTAATTAACTTGTAGTGCTCCTTGGCAGCGCTTTTGGGTAAGGACAGCGACCAGGAACCTAGCCACTTTCAGTGTCGTATGGATGTCCTTATCCTGCAAGATTTGGGCAAGGTGGAATTTTGGTGGGGTACCCTCTAGCTTCTGTATGATTAATCCCAACAAATTTGCCCGTGGCACATTGAACAAGGGGCAAGTGAACATAATGTGCTGAAGCGACTCCGGCGTCTCCTTATCACATTCGCACATGGCGGAGGCTTGGCCCTTTGAGAATCTATGTCTCAGGACATTAGAGGGAAAAACGTTAAACCTCGCCTTGGTGAAGGCCAGCCTATGGGCAACAGACGAAAGGGAGGAGAGGTATGATGGAACGCAGTAAGTTAAAGTGATACCAATGTTCTGGGGCGAACAAACACCTCCCCCCAGCGTATAATTTCGCTGTAAATCGATGTCGTCCAGTCTTTGGCGGATCAGTCTTTGAGCAGTGATTTGATCTAGTTTTAGGGAATCTAGGGGAGAGATTCCATAACTCAGGAGTTTGGCATGAATTCTACTAGTCCAAAGGCTGGAGAATTCATCTCGCCATAGGCATTGGACAAGGTAATGGTCTGGTAATCTGTGCCACAATGATAACCAATAATTGAAGACTTGCTTCCACAGGCAAGTTTCTAAGGATGCGATCTTCAATTCTAATCGGATGGCTGCGTTGCTTACGCACAGGGGGAGCATTAGGAGCCGACGTAGGAATTGGTTTTGCAAAGTCTCAAGAGGAGCAAGATCTGTCATCACGGCCCAGAGCGGGGCAGCATAAGCAAGCACGGGAACCACTTTTGCCTTGAACACCTTTAGGGCCGAGGGAACATGCAAAGCTCCATCCGAAAAGAAAAATCGGAGGAGCGCATATGACAGAGTTTTGGCCTTGTTGAGTAGGTGTTGAATTTGTGCTTTCCACCCCAAATTGTGTTGAAAAATAACTCCTAGGTATTGAAATTTTAGGACTTGCTCTATTTTTGCTCCACCAAGCTTCCATTTGTATAATCTCCGACTTCTGGCGAAAATCAGAATCTTAGATTTAGCATGGTTGATGGTTAATTGGTTGAGTTGACAGTACGTGGCAAAGATCTTCAGAGCTCTGGTTAGTCCAACACGTGTATAAGATAGAATTACCGCGTCGTCCGCGTATAAAAGGAGTGGACAGTGGTAATCCGCTAGTCTAGGCGCGTGTGTACTTGGAGATGAGTTGACTAGGGGTGCTCGCATGTCGCTGATGAATAGGTTGAATAGGCAGGGAGCTAATATACATCCTTGGCGCACTCCCTTGTTTATTGGAATCGAATTTGTGAGGTCGCCCGCAGGAGTAAGTCTCACTCTGGCAAGGGTACCTTCGTGGAGCTGGCTTATAAGCCATAAGAGTCTTCTATCGATGCCCTGTTTTGCAAGTTTCTCCCAAAGAATATTTCTAGGAACGCTGTCAAAGGCTGCCTTTAGATCTAAGAAGGCAGCACAAAGGTAGCCCCGGGGGGGGGGGGGACGAGTACTTCCGTGCCAGATGGTAAAGAACTATCGCATGATCAGTTGTTGAACGTTTAATTCTGAACCCTGCTTGTTCGTGACCAATCTGATTAGTCTCGTCTGCCCATCGCAATAGTTTAGTCAGCAAAAAGCTGGCATAAATTTTCCCTATGATCGAAAGGAGGCTGATGTTACGGTAGTTTTCCGGCTCCATTGGAGAACCTTTTTTATGAATTGGTACTATAATGGCCTCCTTCCATATTTTGGGGATGAGACCAGAAGCGTTGATTGCGTCGAAGGTTTTGGCCAAGATGTCAGCCCACCATTTTGGGTGTAGTTTGATGGCTTCAGCAGGGATCAGGTCGGGCCCTGGGGCTTTGCCCGGTTTCAGCTGGGCTATTAGCTTGGCTATTTCGTCCGGATCGGTGGGAGGCCAAATAGGTAGGTGGGAAAACAGATGCATCAGATGGTCGGAGGGAGCATCTGCCTGTGAGAAACATTTCTTCAGGAACAATTCCCATGTCGGTGCTGGGATGACTGCCCTTGGGAATTTCCTCGCCCTTCTGTTAATCAAAGACCAGAATTCCCTGGATCTATGTGGTTTTGAAGCAGTAATCAAGGCCTGCCAGCGATTCTGTTGCCACTCGCGTTTGGCAGTTTTCTGCGTGCGTTTGTAAACTTGCTTGGCTTGTGCATAACTAGCTGGCAGAGTAGATGCATCGGAGGTCTTGTACACATTATATATAGCACGGAGGCGCTGTCTTGCTTGTTTACACTAAGAATTATACCAGGGGGCACCGTAAGTATACTCGTTTCGATTTAATATTTTGGGTGGTAGCCTGAAGAAGGACGTAAGATCAGTCGTATGGTGGTGGAAGCGTTTCAACACTATGCTATACTCGTCTGAGGCAGAGTCTATGTTGGAATGGGGCCCGAGGATTTCTTTTTGAAAGAATTCCTGATACCTTTGAGCCTGGGTCTCCGACCATTTGATTCCTCTTAGTTGGAGAGATTCGTTGGTTACCATCTGGGTCGCATGTCTATGGGCCTCTGACTGCCAGTTCAGGGAGAGCTTGGCTACAAGGGGAAGATGGTCACTAGATTGTACATTCTCGATCTTAAAGGTGGAGATACACTTAAGTATATCACTGGAAACCAGCAGGTAATCGAGAACGCTGTTTGATTTAACGCTCAGATGAGTGAAATCCCCTGGAATATCAGGGAGGCATGTTCCATTTAGGGGGACCAGATTTAAACGGATGGCCATTTGATAGAGGAGTACTCCAGCCTCGTTAACTCGTTGGTCTTTAGAAGTTCTCCTCATGATATGTTCCAGCTCATAATTATCAAGGTTTGGGGTAACCCACCATTTGGCTTTGGTTAGCGAGTCCCAATTTGCTGCTGTGCGGGCATTAAAATCGCCACCTATTATGGCCGGGGTGTTAGGAAACTTAACATAGCATGAGAGCAAATGCTCTTCTAGCGAGCCCCATTTAGAGCCCAGTTCGGAGGAAGAGCCCCCAGGTGGCAAGTAAGCATTTGTAACTAGAAGTGAGATCTTTTCCCCCGCAATCAGTCCAGTAAGGGCGTAAGGAGGCAAGGCCTGTACTAGAGTAAGTTTAGAATGTAGGTTGAGGGAGATGCCTATTATTAGGCCCCCTTTAGGGCGGCCTCCTTTCAGGGAGGGGCAGGCAGGGAGTTCTAGA
This sequence comes from Podarcis bocagei, assembly GCF_964188305.1. Classification (NCBI taxonomy): domain Eukaryota; kingdom Metazoa; phylum Chordata; class Lepidosauria; order Squamata; family Lacertidae; genus Podarcis; species Podarcis bocagei. The sequence continues at coordinate 94,726,287 of NC_138131.1, read as the reverse complement.
AGCTCAAAGCCATTTAGGGAAATTTTCTCTACTTCCCACGATTCTTGGAGCAAGATGATATGAAACAGGTTAATATACTCCAGGAATTCTGGGTCAAGTTTTTTCCCCCTCCAGCCCGCAATGTTCCAGCTGAGGACTGATAGGGGGGAGTTCCTGTTGTGCCCAATTCGCTGTCATTTCAGGGAGAGATGTGAGTCCTTTGGAGGCAGGGCAGACCCCGCAAAAAAGTCAGTTATTTTACTTTGCACGGCAGGCACCTGCTGAAGGTACCTAGTCTTGAAGTTGGTAGTGAAGTATTCTGACTGAGGCGACAAAACGGGTCTCCCGCTGGGTAACCCAAGGGTGGACACTTCAGTGGGAAACTCCACAGGATTTGCTGAGACTGCCCCACCGCGAGGGCTGAAGGTCGCCAATGAAACCATTTGATTTATATGTCCGGCCGGGTCTTCAATCAAATCCGGGCCATTTTTTGATGTAGGTGGAGCACTCCCATGACCTGATGCTGGTGAAGGTACAGGGGATGCTTGGCGTACTGGTACCGTTTGTATGTCGGGTCTATGCCGCTCAGGGGAATAAGAGGACTCCAGTTCCGGCATTGATGGATTAGATGGTAAGGAATTGTTTTGGTGGAAGGAACTCTGAGATACACTCCTCAGCGGGGGACTCTTGGAGGGCGAGTCAAAATTTATCAAGAGTTGAGGTGAGAGGCCAACTTGTGGGGCAAGACCTGGGTCTGCCAGGCGTCGGTGGGTTTTGCCCACAAATGGGGGAGACATGGGTTTAGGAGCAGGACTAAGGTGAGGAAGACTTCCTGCTTCCTTAAAACACGACTCCGAAAAGCTGGCAGGGTAGTCCTGAAAAGTGGGCAGAACTTTTCCGTTCTTCTGGACATGTATGAGCTGATGATTAAGTACTTCTAGTCTATCAATTATTTCTTGTTATTCTCTCGTTGGAAGGTCGCCAAAGGTGGCTAAAAGCTCTCTTTCCTCCGGCGGGGTCAGAGAATTACTTGCGCCAGTGGGTTTCTTTAGAGCTCGTGGGGGCGTAGGGTAAATCCAGTTTTGGTGCGGGTGGATATCCTCCGGGAGAGGAGGCTCAATGTCCTGAGGTACTCCCGACCTCTCCGACAGAGTCCGCTCCGTGCCGTGACCGGCAAGTAGAAGGGGGTGGATCATGCTATCCATAAAAACTCTTGTTGGGATGATATCATACCTAGCCAAGAGTGATTTCTGCCTGATGATAGCTGAAGGGATCCTTGGAGAGTAAAACGCAAGCATCACTTTCTGTTGCCTGAGGTGCTGGTTCAAGGGTAATACTGCAATGAGATCACATTGTGAGATTTCTATGTTTAGGAGATTGCTTAGATGCTTTTTAACCCCACTCAGAGTAAGCCACCTTGGTGACCCTGCCCCGATGTTTAGGCAGATTTTCTTAGGTTGTAGGGACAACGCTTGGTGTTTCAGTGCAGGATTTGGTTTATATTTAGGGATCACACTTCTTTTTTTGGTTGAAGGTATGGACCTCTGGCACTTCAATTCCCCTGTGTCTACAGTTGGTTTAAACTTTGACCAGGAGTTATCAATTTTCTGTTCGAGGTTACATAGCTGGGAGGATAGCACATCAATCTTCTTGAATATGCAATTAAGGGTTCTGACCACAAGATGGAGATGTTCATGTTGTTCTTGTCTTGCGCAGTCCTCAGCTCCGGCGTCCTGCACCACCCTCAGTGGGACATACCCTCTTCCTCCAAGCTTGCCGTCCGCAGATTTAATCTGAGGTAAAAATAATTCCTCTGGTGTTGACATTTTTTCTGGAGACGTTAGAGGGTAGAAACGGTTCTGAGTTTTCACCCTATAGCAGAATTCAATGGGGTCACTCCGTTTGCCAGGCACGGGGGGGTCGGTTTTTAATTGTTTGGCTCTTGGGGAGGGCAGAGCCTCGTCACAATCCCTTAGGCGTTTGCCTTGGCCCATCGTTATAAGTCTTTTAAAATAGCGGTGCTTAAAAGGTAGTAAAAAGTGGTAGAAAGGTAGTAAAAAGTGGTAGAAATAAAAACAACAACTGAATGTGAGCTGGCGGAGAGCCAGTAAGTCGAAGGCTGCTTCCAAGGCTGCCGGAGAATACAATTATCTGCTCATTAAAGCTGATTTACGATGCAGGCTTTACAGTTATCAACAATGTGAACTCCTGGCATGGGCTCCAACACCCATACAATCTTCAGCAAAAACTTGCAAGGCTGGGAGCCACAACACAGATTTTAAAGAGGATTCGAGATGAACTCCGGCAAATGCGTCTTACCTCATCGCCATCTTGACGCCGCCTCCCATCAGGGTTCCTTTTTTGTTCTTGTGGAAACCCAAGAAGGAAACTGATCTACATTTCTCAGTCACCATCAGAACTTTCTTCCAAGAGTACTGCTAGCATGCGAGACAGTGCATATTTCCTTGTTAATAAATAATAATAAATAATAAACTTTATTTATATCCCGCCCTCCCCAGCCGAAGCTGGGCTCAGGGCAGCTAACAACAATAAAATAATACAACATTCTAAAATCATTTCATTATAAAATTTATTCAAATCAAATTGATGGCAACCATTGGGCTAGAGTTCTGTGAAGATTGCCAAAGGAGGGAGTCAGGCTAATAATATTTTTTTTCTTTTGTTTTCCTTTTCCTGTGGCTGGTATGTCACCACTGCTGTTGTCCTACCAGGGTAACGCTTGTTTAAAGGGGATGAAGGAAGGGGGTTGGGAAAGTACAGGCAGAGCATAGGTGGTTGAGTAAAATGGGAAATCTTCTCTGGCTTGAATTATAGTCCGAGCCACAGAAGAATTCAGGTGCCTTGTAATGCTCACTTCCTATTGCAATGCAAATATCCTGGCCCAAGGCTAGCGAGATTTTACCAGAGGGAGAAGAAAAGTATGTTGTGGGACTTCCATCAGCCCCAGCCAGTCTGGTTCAGTGGTCAGAGATGATGGGAGTTGCAGTGCAGCAACACCTGGAGATCAAACACATCCATTCTTAAGGAAATTAGCCCTGAGTGCTCACTGGAAGGACAGATTGTGAAGCTGAGGCTCCAATACTTTGGCCACCTCATGAGAAGACTCCCTGGAAAAGACCCTGATGTTGGGAAAGATGGAGGGCACAAGGAGAAGGGGACGACGGAGGATGAGATGGTTGGACAGTGTTCTCGAAGCTACAAACATGAGTCTGATCAAACTGTGGGAGGCAGTGGAAGACAGGAGTGCCCAGCATGCTCTGGTCCATGGGGTCACGAAGAGTCGGACACGACTAAACTACTAAACAACAACAACAACACCTAGAGAGCTGTAGCTCCAAAACCCAATATATTATTCAATATATTATTCAACACAATATATTATTCCATTTTGCCCTTTTACCCAGTGTGGCAGCTCATAATCTGCAAATGCTAATGGTTCCGGGTTGTCTTCCCATTATTTTATTCCTCCCCCCCTTGTGGTTCTCTTGCAGGGCCAGGACCTGGGAAGTATGGTAGGTAGCCTCTCACTGGCATTAAGGACCATGACTTCACCAAGTATGCTGAGCCAGCCTACACAATGCGTGTGAAATCCAGTGAAAGATGTAAGATGCTGACAAGTTAGGTTCTGTGTTATTTGGGTTTTCCCAACAGCATTAACTGACCCACAGGGTGAAGCTGGCTAAACAACTGTTAAATTTGCTGGCAAAACATTTGAACAGAGATTGACAACCTGTGTTTTTGGGACTCTCTAATTATCGGGGCCACAGTTGATGGGACCTGGGTGATCCATGATCAAGAGCTGGGTGGCTTTCCAAAGTTTCCATTCCAACTGGATCAATGGCACTGCATGTAGGGGGCTAATGTAGTTGTTTCTTGACTACAACTCCCATCAGCCCCAGTCAGCATGGTCAAGAATGATAGGAGTTGTAGTCCAGCAAGGGCTGGAGGGTCTTATACTGCTGATTATTATGGTTGCACAAAAATCAGGGTTCTCAGTTGTACAGCTGTGGACCTTAGTGGGAAGAGGATGATCTACACTTAAGCCATGTTGAAGGATAACAGGAATGGAGGTGCAGGGGGGCGGAGCTTAACATATTCACTGCTATCTAGCTAGTGGGTGCCTTTAATTGATATCGGATAGGAAGTCAGTCATTGCAACCAAGCTAAATAGCTCAGAATCCACACCATGCCTCATGCAGACAATTCTTCTTTCCTTTGCAAGTGATCTCGATCACGGAGAGTCCTGGGCCCTGCTACTATGTGGACCCAAGCATTTCCCGTCTAGGGATATGGAGACCAGTTTCATTCCGCATGGTGCAAGAGAGAAAGCGGGCATGTAAGTTGAAAGATGAGAGATACTATGATGGTCAAGATGGGGCTGGAGTGGCATCTGTGCAATTTTGTGATGAAAATGTTTCTTTCTCACCTTGTGCAAAGAAGGCTTGTTGGTCAATCCCTGAACATGAAAGAGAGGGAATGAAAAAGAATGAGTGTGAGTGAATGAGCAGGTGTGTTATGCATGAAAATGGATGTGTGGGAGCATTATGTGTGGAGCTGTGGTCTTAAACCACTGAGTCTCTTGGGCTTGCTGAGCAGAAGGTTGGTGGTTCGAATCCCTGAGACAGGGTGAGCTCCTGTTGCTCTGTTCCAGCTTCTGCCAATCTCGCAGCTTGAAAGCATACCTGTGCAAGTGGATAAATAGGTACTGCTCCAGGGGGGAGGTAAACGGCGTTTCCATGCACTCTGGCTTCTATCACAGTGTCCCGGTGCACCAGAATGCTGGCCACATGACCTGAAGTGAGATGAGCGCCACACCGCATAGACGCCTTTGACTATGTATGTAAGGTCCTTTACCTTACATTTACCTTTTACCTGCATGCATGTGGATTTGTGTATGAATGACAGAGAGCAGGGGTAGACTTTGGTAATACGGTTTTCTAAGTGAGGACAAAATTTGGCACTTCCCCCAATATATTTTATTTCCACAGTAATTCCTTTTGGTACAGTTGCTTTTTAATGGGGTTTCTCAGTAGGTACCCACATGAATATAAGTATTAATTATTACTATTATTATTACTATTATTATTGCTACTACCAATATTATTATTACTATTATTATTATTTTATGCCCCCTTGGCTCAGCACCCTGAGCAGGGGAACAGCCTGCACTGCCCTAGATCTGGCACTACAGAGAGAAGCATATGAAAAAGAGACAGGTGGCCTCACCCTCTTTTTTTATCAGCCACACTCACTGTTTGTCCCAGCCCCACTGGTTTGCAGGCCCTGGAAGGTTGACTGCATGGGAGTGTTGTCCATAGGCTGTAAAAGTTTATTCACTCTTTGATAAAAAAAATATTTCTGAGTAGGGGGTTTTCAAGAACCAGACAGGAAAACCAGCTATGTACAGAGACCTTACCTAAGTGGGCTGTTTGATGTGGGAGATTGTCTGGGGTGATATCAAAGTGTAGTTTAAAAGTGTCTGTGACGCCCATCCATCCCTCCATTCATTCCATGTGTGTGTGTGATCCCTATTGCTTTCCAGCTATTGGCCTTGACCGAGTGGGGCTGCTCTGGATAAAGGGGCATTCAAGGAACTGGGGGAAATATAGTTTTCCTGATTGGTGTTCCACCAAGTCAACTGGGTTGAAAAACACTTTTTACCATTAGGGTGTCTAAGTGTCCTACTTTACAGAGGGCAGTCCTCTAGCCAAAGGGTTCTTCCAATAGTAACACCTTGAACCTGGCCTGGTAGCAAATCAGCAGCCAGTGCAGATCTTTGAGCACAGGTGTTATATGCTGACAAGGTCTCACTCCTGCCAGCAATCATGTTGCAGCATTCTGGTCAATCACGCTGGAAGTCTCATCTTCCTGATGCCAAGGGACCATAAGATGTTGAGCATGTGGCTGATGAACGGACAGAAAGGAGAGCCACCAAAAACAGCATAAGGGAAAACAAGAGGGTCATGTTGCTTTAGAGTCATAATCTAGGAAGTAGTCTGGAGGGTACCTATGGAATTAACAGTAAATGACAGTGAATTGCAAGGGAAGATGTCATGGAAGAGATTAATAGCAGTGCACTCTTAACTCCACAGGTGATGAACTTAGTTGGAAAGGCTGCTAGAAGAGGAGATTGGAGGACAATGCCATGATTTTTAAAAGTGGGGGGGATTTTCAGTCAAGGCAAGGAGGATAGTGCCTCTTCCTCCAACATCCTCAAAAGCACAACAGTTTACAAATGATTCAGCTTAAGAACAAATAGAATTCTCAAATTTAGAGAGAGAAAGAGAGAGAGAATATGCAAGGCTTGTCATCTACAAGGAGGAGCAGAGTATTGTAGCAAATACATGGGGAATGCTTTTCCCTTTCGTTTGAGAAACATCAATGGAAGCTTGGGATCTACTAATAGATCAATAAGTGGGGTTTTTTTACTCCTAACATTAGCAAGTAAAACAGCAACTTAAAAAACAAACAAACCCTGCATGGCAGATTGCTCCTTCTCTTTAAGCCTCAATGTTTCTCACCTGTCAGATTTTACATCCATCATTCCTGCCTCCTCCTGTGCTCCTGTAGGATATGATGTATCTGTTACAATATAGAAGCAATGCGGCCACGAGCTGGTAGCTTGAAAGCAAAACATAATGGGAATGTTGGGACTGTTCCGTGGGAAACAGAGGGACAGTCAATTAACAGTGCAGAGAGCACCGGAATTAGCTGAGAGCGTAATATGAGCTGTACAGGAAGTACAGGTGGAGTTTGTCTCTCGGCTGTTGGAGTTTGAAGAGAGCAGTCGTGTTTTTCTGTAACGCTGCAAAGACAGAAATAAAGGCATGTAAATATGTTTCTGTCTATCTCTTTCCCCTGCCGGGGGGGGGGCAGGAAAGAGGGGGGGTGTTCTTCTCACGCTGAGAAGGATCGCCTATCACGACCTAGCCTGTATCCTGCTGGGGAATGCAGACAGGGAGGTCATCAGGAGATCAAGCCGGGTGCCTAGAGAGTTGCCAGGTTCTCCTAATAAAGGCTTGATTCCCAACATCTGGTAGCAGAGGATGGTTTTGATCCATGAAAGCAACAAGAGAGGTTGATGGAGCGTACTTCATCCTCTGCAAGGAGATAAGGAAGATATGGTAGCGTGCGGATGGAAGCACCGGAGGAGGTGTTTTTGCTGAGCAACGGAACCCCTAAGGTATGCTAATTTTATGGCTGTGAGAGTGAACGCGAATTGAGACATTCTTCGGTTCACTGAGTGTCTGCTTTTGGATGAAACCAGCACTGAAAGAGAGCCACATATTTCGCATACCTGAGTCTTGATAAGCCTGGAATGTCCAGTTGCTAAGCAACGAAACGTCAGTAAAGTGGAAAGTTACCGGCCAACAACGGAAGAGGGGCTGGGACTGTGAGAGGCTGGTAAACAGCGTTTGTTTTGTCTAATATCTCACTGCTCTTGAAAGGACTTTCAAAACAGCCTGTGTTTAACTGCCAAGTGAGGCAGTAAACAGCCAATAGACTCTTGGAATTTTACAGGCTCGAGAGTGAGAGCTGAGGCTTGGATTCAAAATGGATGCCAAGAAGGGAGGAGGCTTACCTTACCCACCTCCACTGACTAATGACAATTATTCCTCATGGTCTGTAAAGATGAAAGCCCTGCTTCAGAATCAGAGGATTTTTGGGGTGATTGAAAACCCCATCCCTGCTGCACCAACGCCAGGTTGGAATTCACAGAATGTGAGAGCCAGGACGGCCATAATTCTCTGTATCTCAGATGATCAACTCGTGCATATTCAGAATTTGCAATGCGCGCGTGAGATTTGGCAAACGCTGCTGTCAGGGGTTCAGGAGCAGAGGCACAGGAAAGGGAGGAAACAGAGAGCGAGGGGGAGGAATCCGGAGGTAATATGAGTGATGACAGCGGCCCGAGATCTCTGAGTCTTTCCAGTGAATCGGAAGATTCACAGAAAGGGGCGCCAGTGGTCAGAGCAAGGGGGGCGCCTAGGGGGACACCCCAGGTAGAAGGGACCAGAGGGGACTCAGAGAGCAGCAGTTGGAAATCGGGACCAGCTTCCCCACCAGAGCGCAGTAGGGGGGAGGGGTCCCAGGTATCGGGATCTGGCGGCTCGCCGCAAGCGGGAGGGCAGGAGTTAGGATTGGCCACACCTCCATCGGGGAGCGAGGAAACGGTCAAGAGGAAGGTTGAAGGCTGCGCGCGCGCGCCAAGTTCAAATGCACAGGAAGCCCGCCGCAAGGAGGGAGAAGAGTCGGGGGGGTCAGCGTCAGAAGAGTCCAGGAAGGAAGAGACCACGGGGGGTAGAGGGACCCAGAGGAGAAAGGAAAGACGGAAGAGGTGGAGTAAGGCTAGAGTATTAAGTTGGTGTACAGGAGGCGGAGACTCAGACGGAGCTTCGCCGGTCTAGCTTCTAAGACGTAGAGCTGCGCGCTGCGGCTTGAAAATGGAAACTGTAGCTCAATAAAGAAGTTTGTACAATACTGCCGGCTAGCGTGGTCCTCTGTGAGCTGGGACCTGGAAGCGGCTCTGACAGCTGCGTAGAATACATCAAAGAGATGCTGGTTCTTCAGCGTTGCTGCATTTTGAAAAGCTGACCAATCTAAGGCTAGTGCCAGATGGAGATGTACAAGCGCATCTGACAGAGATGAAATTCTTACGCCAGCAGATGGCGGAATGCAATTTCCCTCTACAGGAAGACATATTCTGCTTCATGATTATTAACAGCCTTAATCGGACTTATGCTGCTGCATCGTGAGTGTCGGAGAAGGCCTCTCCCTCCTCAGGCTCACTCCATCCGGCCTAGGGGGCGGGGCCCAGGCTCACCTTCGCCACAGCTTTAAGAGGCCTCATTGGGGTCTGGGACATCGCTGCTGCTGCATCGGAGTGTCGGAGAAGGCCTCTCCCTCCTCAGGCTCACTCCATCCGGCCTAGGGGGCGGGGCCCAGGCTCACCCCCGTAATAGCTTTAAGGACACTGGTGCTGCTGCAGCAAATGTTGAAGATGTTTATATATATTTTAAGGTGTTTTAAAGGTGTTTTTATTGTTTACTTTGTTGTACCACCGTGAATGGTGGTTTTTATCTATGTATTTTTGTTTGTTCCGTCTTGTTTTGTTTTTGGGGTTGGACATCGAGTGGGGTGGGGATTGGTTTTGTTTGGGCACAATTGTTTTGGTTGTTTTGTTTTCTAATTTGTAAATGGAGGTTAGTATGAGGCTTGGGATTGCTACCGTGGAGGGGCGAGGGAGGTATGGAGGTGGGGGCAGATGTTATAGGCGAAGGGGATTGAGATACGGATATGCTCGTACCCCTTCCAATCTGCGCCCCATCCCGAGGGACGAGGGTAGGGTGAGCAAGGATTACTCACTTCCTTCACTGGTGTTGTGCAATGCCAGGTCTATAGGCAACAAAACCGCTACCCTGCGAGATTTCTTTACCTCGCAGGGGGTTGACCTGGCTTGTGTGATGGAGACCTGGGTGCGCGAAGGGGTAACTGTTACCTTACGAGAGATGGCGCCCCCGGGTTTCTCCGTCCTCCACCAGTCACGGACTGTGGGCCGGGGGGGAGGGGTGGCAGTATTAATCCGGGAAGATTGTTCTTTCAGGGCTCTACCATCGCCATTGATCCCTGGCATTGAATGTGTTGGCCTAGTGTGGGGCTCCGAGGAGAGCTTGGCTGTCTGGCTGGTGTACCGGCCACCTAGCGTACCAGCAGCCACCCTGTCAGGCCTGTTGGAGGCGGTGGCCGGCTGGGCCTTGGAGTTCCCTAACCTATTGGTATTGGGAGACTTCAACTTCCACGCTGATGCCACTCCCTCCTCACAGGCTCTGGACCTGGTGTCTTCCATGGCGACACTAGGGCTCTCCCAGTTTGTTTCGGGCCCCACACATCAAGCAGGCCACACGCTGGATTTGATCTTTGGCGCCGGTATAGATGTGATCATGTCTCCTTCGATGAAGGTGCCATGGTCTGATCACTATGCTCTGAAAGCCAGGATTGATGTTCCACCCCCACCCTGCTTAGGTGGCGAGCCGATTTGGGCTCGCCCGCAGAGGCTGATGGACCCTGATAGATTCCGTCAAGCCTTGCGGGACCTTTCTCCCCCTGGCGACTCATTGACTGAGCTTGTTGAGGGCTGGAATACCCAGCTCCTGGCAGCCATCGATGAGATTGCACCTAAGCGCCCTCTACGACCCCGCAGAAACCGGGCTCCCTGGTTTACCGAGGAGCTTCGGAAAATGAAGCGGGACCTCAGACGGCTAGAGCGAGTATGGCGGGGTGCCCGTGACGGAGCCTCAAGAACATCTTATAGGGTTTTTATGAAAACCTATGAGATGGCAGTGAAGGCCGCTAAGACGTCTTACTTCTCGGCTTGCATTGCATCCGCTAGGTCTCGCCCGGCGCAATTATTTAGTATAATTCGGTCTTTAACATCCCTTGAAGGACAGCCAAATTTAAATAACAATCTGACACACAGCTGTGAGGCATTTGCGAGCTTTTTTGCGGAGAAGGTCCTGTTGCTCCGCCATGACCTCCCTGCCAATTTGGATACAATAAAGGAACTGGAGGCCCCTCGACTGTCCTCGGGTCCAGTATTGGACCACTTTGACCGGATATCTCCAGCCGATGTGGACAGATTCCTCCAAGCTGGAAAGCCCACCACCTGTCCTCTTGACCCGTGCCCGTCATGGCTGATTAGAGCGTGTCCAGACGAGGTGCGGGCCCCCCTGGGGGATATCATCAATTTGTCCCTTGGCACCGGGATATTCCCAGGGGAACTGAAGGAGGCGGTGGTGCGTCCGCTCTTAAAGAAAACATCATTAGATCCCTCAAATCTATCCAATTACCGCCCGGTCTCGAATCTTCCATTCCTGGGTAAGGTGATTGAGAGAGCGGTTGCTGAACAGCTTGGTAGGTTTCTGGATGAAACATCTGCTTTGGATCCATTCCAGTCCGGCTTCCGCGCTGGTCATGGGACCAAGACGGCTCTGGTCGCCCTAACAGATGATCTCTGCAGGCAGCTGGATCGAGGCGGGTCGGGGCTGCTGATTCTTCTAGATCTGTCAGCAGCCTTTGACATGGTCGATCACGAACTCCTGGACCACCGCCTTGCCGACGTGGGGATCCAGGGCACAGTCCTTCAATGGCTGCACTCGTTTCTCTCTGGTCGGGGACAGAGGGTGGCGCTTGGGGGGGAATTGTCATCGCGCCACTCCTTGGTGTGTGGAGTGCCTCAGGGTGCAATTCTCTCCCCTGAAGCGTCAGGCAAAAGTCGTACCAAGTCCCAGGTGAAACCTGCAAAAGACTTCCGGTCAGCACCAGCGACAAATGGCGGATTCCCTCTGAGCTCCGGAGGGAATCGGCTCCACGGGGACAGGGTCTGACCGCTGCGGCGAAGCGGGACCCGAAGAAATCTCAGGCGGGGAAGCCTGAGAACTTGGAGACTCGACGGGCTCCGTTTGCGCCCCCCTTTTTAAAGGCTCCGGAACGGAAAGGGGGTGTGTGGCGCGGAGAGCGCTGATTTCTTTCTGGACAATTGGAAGCTAAAGCAACTACCCGTGAGTAGGAGTAAGCAAGTAATTGGAAGAAAAATTTAGTTAATTTGGCACCGAAACGGGAAAGGCACAAACAGGAAGTCTGCCTCTTCCAACTTGTAAATAGATTAAAGTAAAGAGACTGTAAAGCTGTAACCCTGAAAGACGACTTTTAAAGGTCAAATCCAGCACCAAAAAAGACGACTCCCCTCCGGTTTGCAGGAGTGGAGGGGGGAGAACCGAGCATTATTTTACCTGCAAGAAAAGAGGGTGTAAATATATTTCTGCTGTCTCGGAAAACTGGGAACGGACTGCCTATGACAGGGAAGGTCGACCAGTGGGAAGAATTGTCTGCATGTTAAGGGTAAAGAATATTGACACTTTGAGAAAGATACAGTGTTTATAGATCTGCCTTTGACTATAAAGTAACTTTTTAGAGACACTGAAACTTTTCTAAAAGCATTGAAACTCTGGCTTTTGAGGGATATTGGAACTTTTAAGAACTATACTTGTTTTTAACAGTTGCATAGTGAAGTTGGAAGGGTGTCCCCCTAGAGGAGACTACGTTGTAACAACTATTTTGTCATCAAGTTACCAAGCTCTGGAAAATTACTTTGCAAAACAAACTCACCAAGCGTGTGACTGACCTTGGGCTTGTTATGGCAGATGGGAAAGGGAAGATAGAGCTGGTGAGTGGCATACAGGATAAAACTACCAGATCCGGCAGACAATACAAGACTGATATTACTTTTCAGAGAAGGGCCTCAACATCCGGAGCGGCAGGCACAGTAGGAGCTGCTGCTTCGCAAGTAAAATCAAAAGCTATGTCATCTGAAGAGCTATTGGCTCAGGCACTTGGCAAAATTGATGCATCTTTGGAAAAATTAGCCAAACAGGTTGCAGAGACAAATAAACAAGTAGCTGGGGCCTCAGCAAAAATAGATTTGAACACTCCAAGTATTAATGAACTGGGGAACAAGGTGAACTCCAATACACAGTCCATTGAAAAACTATTAGAGGAATCAGCCTCGACTCGACAGATTGCAGAGGAAGCTAAGGATATTGCAACTGCTGTTCAAGAGAAGATACCACCGGTATATAAGAAATTAGAGGATCACGACCTGACACTCTCTATGATTGAATTACAAAGAAAGGAGAGAAACCTAAGAATTAGAGCAGTACCTGAAAGTGAGAAAGACAACTTGATAGACTTCCTTACAAAGGAATTCACAGACTTTTGGCAACAAGACCTGGGGAAAGATGAATTCAAATGGTGAGTGCATTTAGACTCAGCAAAAGACAAGGAAAGAACAGAGCAAGAGATTGTTTGATCACCTTAAGAACAAAAGAAGAAAGAGATAAAATCTTGAATCTGCACTACCAAAGAACCTTGGAAATTGAAGACTCATTTGTTGAGTCCTTCAAGGATATACCTAAACACATTTTGGATATAAGGGCTTATTATAAAGATCTTGTCGGCCTACTTAGAAGAAATAAAATACTCTTCAGGTGGGAATTTCCCCAAGGTTTATCTTTTAAATACAAAGGAAGGAAAATAAGAATAAGGACAGTGAATGATACAGACAAGTTTCTGAAAGATCACGAGGAGGACTTACAGAAGGAAGTGGAATCAGGAGAGGAGCTGACTGCATCAGGAAAAGGAATTCTAGACATAGCAAACTTGTCATTTGGATTCCCGGGCCCAGGGAAAGACACACCACCGACAGAAGAACAACAACAACTCGGTGCAGTTGGAGGGAAAGCTAAGTAACTTACCATGGCTCTGCAACTTTTAACCTGGAATTGTAATGGACTGAATTCCCCTCGGAAGAGGAAATCTGTTTTTCATGTATTAAGGAAAGAACAATTGGACTTGATTTGTTTAAAAGAAACACATGTAATGAGGCTACACAGGAAAATGCTTATTAATAAGAGATTGGGACAAGAATTTATTTCGTATGACAAAGTTAAAAAGAGAGGCTTGGTGATATATGCAAAGGAGAAATTGCTACCAAAATTTCATAGAATCATAGAGTTGGAAGAGACCACAAGGGCCATTGAGTCCAACCCCCTGCCAAGCAGGAAACACCATCAGAGCACTCCTGACATATGGTTGTCAAGCCTCTGCTTAAAGACCTCCAAAGTAGGAGACTCCACCACACTCCTTGGCAGCAAATTCCACTGTCGAACAGCTCTTACTGTCAGGAAGTTCTTCCTAATGTTTAGGTGGAATCTTCTTTCTTGTAGTTTGGATCCATTGCTACGTGTCCGCTTCTCTGGAGCAGCAGAAAACAACCTTTCTCCCTCCTCTATGTGACATCCTTTTATATATTTGAACATGGCTATCATATCACCCCTTAACCTCCTCTTCTCCAGGCTAAACATGCCCAGCTCCCTTAGCCGTTCCTCATAAGGCATCATTTCCAGGCCTTTGACCATTTTGGTTGCCCTCCTCTGGACACGTTCCAGTTTGTCAGTGTCCTTCTTGAACTGTGGTGCCCAGAACTGGACACAGTACTCCAGGTGAGGTCTGACCAGAGCAGAATACAGTGGCACTATTACTTCCCTTGATCTAGATGCTATACTCCTATTGATGCAGCCCAGAATTGCATTGGCTTTTTTAGCTGCCGCGTCACACTGTTGGCTCATGTCAAGTTTGTGGTCAACCAAGACTCCTAGATCCTTTTCACATGTACTGCTCTCAAGCCAGGTGTCCCCCATCTTGTATTTGTGCCTCTCATTTTTTTTTGCCCAAGTGCAATACTTTACATTTCTCCCTGTTAAAGTTCATCTTGTTTGTTTTGGCCCAGTTCTCTAATCTGTCAAGGTCGTTTTGAAGTGTGATCCTGTCCTCTGGGGTGTTAGCCACCCCTCCCAGTTTGGTGTCATCTGCAAATTTGATCAGGATGCCCTTGAGTCCATCATCCAAGTCGTTGATAAAGATGTTGAATAAGACCGGGCCCAAGACAGAACCCTGTGGCACCCCACTAGTCACTCTTCTCCAGGATGAAGAGGAACCACTTATACCGAAAACAGAGACTGAAAAGACTCAACTTAAGAACTACCGTCCCATATCCTTATTAAATGTGGATTACAAAATTTTTGCTGATATTTTGGCTAAGAGGCTGAAAAAAGTACTGATTGAAGAGATTCATAAGGACCAAGCGGGTTTTCTGCCGGGAAGACATTTATCTGATAATCTGAGGAACGTAATTGACATTTTGGAAAAGTTAGAAGTGAATATAAACACTAAAGCAGTTTTGATATTCGTGGGTGCAGAGAAAGCCTTTGATAATATATCTTGGAGTTTTATGAAAAAGAACTTGCAGGGTATGGGGGTAGGCCAAGGTTTTGAAAATGGTATAGGTGCAATATATTCTGAACAAAAGGCTAAATTAATTGTAAATAATGTGGTTACGGAACAATTTAAGATAGAAAAAGGAACACGACAGGGGTGCCCAATTTCCCCATTGCTTTTTATATCGGTCCTGGAGGTTCTGCTCAATATGATCAGAAGAGACCGGCAGGTTAAAGGTATACAGGTCGGAGCTAAACAATATAAATTGAGAGCATTTGCAGGTAACCTAGTTTTGACGTTACAGGAGCCAGAGTCTAGTACCAAAAGAGTATTAGAATTAATTCAAGAGTTTGGTCAGGTGGCAGGATTTAAATTGAACAAATTAAAAACTAAGGTTTTGGAGAAAAACTTAACATCATTGGAAAGAGAGAAGTTCCAGAATGAAACAGGTTTGACTGTGGTTAAGAAAGTGAAATACTTGGGGATTAATATGACAGCTAAAAATGGAAATTTGTTTAAAGATAACTATGAAAAATGCTGGACGGAAGTTAAAAAAGATTTAGAAATTTGGTCAAACTTGAAGCTTTCCTTGTTAGGTCGAATTGCTGTTATAAAGATGAATGTATTGCCAAGAATGTTATTTTTGTTTCAATCATTGCAAATTTTGGACAAAATGGACTGTTTCAAGAAGTGGCAGAGAGACATTTCTAGATTTGTCTGGCAGGGCAAGAAGCCCAGAATAAAATTTAAAATATTAACTGATGCAAAGGATAGAGGTGGATTTGCCCTGCCAGACTTTAAACTCTACTATGAATCAGCGGCATTTTGCTGGCTGAAAGAATGGCTGCTTCTTGAGAACACAGACATTTTGGATTTAGAAGGTTTTAATAACGTTTTTGGGTGGCATGCATACTTGTGGTATGACAAGGTTAAAGCACATAAAGCATTTAAAAATCATATTGTCAGAAGAGCATTGTTTAATGTCTGGATAAGATATAAAGATTTACTTGAAAATAAAACCCCAAGGTGGTTGTCACCGATGGAAGCAAAGGCCCAGAAAAAGCTCAATATGGAGGCCAAATGGCCGAAATATTGGGAAATTTCGGAACAAGAAGGAGATAAACTGAAATTACAGAGTTTCGAGAAATTAAAAAGTAAAGTGAGAGATTGGCTCCATTATTATCAGATAATGGAGGCCTACAATTTGGATAAAAAAGTTGGCTTCCAGGTGGGAAATACTAAACTGGAAACAGAACTGTTAGAACCCAAAACCAAGATTTTTGTCAAAAATGTATAACTTGCTGTTGAAATGGAATACTCAGGATGAAACGGTTAAATCTGTCATGATTAAATGGGCACAAGATGTTGGACATAATATTAATTTTGCTGACTGGGAACAGTTGTGGACCACCGGAATGAAATTTACGGCATGTAATGTCTTAAGAGAAAATATTATGAAAATGATTTACAGGTGGTACATGACCCCAGTCAAGCTCGCAAAAATCTATCTATCATTTGCCCGATAACAAATGTGGGAAATGTAAAGAAATGGAAGGTACATTCTTTCACCTTTGGTGGACGTGCCCAAAGATTAAGGCTTTCTGGGAGATGATATATAATGAACTGAAAAAGGTATTTAAGTATACCTTCCTGAAAAAAACAGAGGCCTTTCTCCTGGCCAATTGGTGCCAAAGAAGGACAGAACTTTTTTTATGTATGCAACGACAGCAGCAAGAATACTTATTGCAAAGTATTAGAAGACGCAAGATTTGCCCACTTTGGGAGAATGGCAGATGAAGCTGATTGACTGTATGGGACTGGCAGAAATGGCTGGCAGAATCCGTGACCAGGGAGAAGAGTCGGCAGAGGAAGATTGGGAAAAATTTAAGGACTATTTACAAAAATATTGCAAAATTAAGGAATGTTTTAGTATTGCTGTCCATGAGATCTCACCCAGCACTTCCCTAAGTTTTATGAAGTCGGCTTTCTTAAAGTCAAGAAATTGAGTCCTAGTATGCTTGGCTGCTCCTTTCCGCTGTATAGTAAACTTCAGAAGAGCATGATCACTCGCGCCTAATGATCCATCCACATCTACCCCACTAACCAGGTCATCAACATTGGTTAGGACCAGATCTAAAATGGCTGTTCCTCTTGTTGCTTCTCCCACTTTCTGGACAATGAAGTTGTCTGCAAGGCCAGTGAGGAATCTGTTTGACCTTATGCTCTTGGCTGAGTTTGACGTCCAACAAATATCCGGGTAATTGAAGTCCCCCATTACTACTATCTCCCTTCCTTTTGCATGCTTGGCCATCTGTTCCAGGAAGGCATCATCTATGTCCTCCGTTTGGCTTGGGGATCTATAGTAAACTCCCACAATGAGGTCTCTGTTATTCTTCTCTCCCTTAATTTTGACCCAAATGCTCTCACTTTGGCTTTGAGGATCTAAATCTTGGATCTCTTCACAGGTATACACATCCCTGACATATAACGCCACTCCTCCTCCTTTCTTGTCTGGTCTGTTTCTCTGAAATAGATTGTATCCCCCCATTATTACATTCCAATCGTGGGTAGTGTGCAGACTTGCAAGTTTCACAGTCCCTTCTCCTGCAATTTGCAACGTCCTTCCATCAGCCAGGTGGATCTCACCTTCCTGAGGCTTGAAGGAGATAAAGAGATGGCGATCCTTCGAAATGTGGCGCGTACAGCCTGAATCAACAACAAAGCTGCCTTTGGCTGTTGGAGCAGTCCTTACAGCAAGCAAACCCTTGTTTTCCACTGGTGTGGGCTTTTGCAGCTTGCCCCCCTGTTTCTGGTCAGCAGACGTGCCTTTAGCCTTTGGTGAAGCTGAGCCAGCAAACAACGCTTTGTTTTTCCCTTGCGCGGGCTCTTCACCCTCCCTCTGCTCCTGGCCATCTGCAGGCGGCTGCCTGTGTTTACCTTTGCCTTTCCGGCCTCTGCAAAGGCGATGGCCTTGGTTCTCACGAGAACCAGAGCTCTCAGCTGCCGACTCCTTGGCTCCCCCTGGAGGCTGGAATGCTGCCTGGGATGACGTGACGGTCAGCTCCCCCTGCAGCTTGCAACCGGTGCCCTCAGCATCCCTACATTCATTCGCATTCTGGGAAACAGCTAGGACCTCCGATGCAGTCAAACTCTGGGCTGGGATTATTGGCTTGTGAGCTTTCATCAAAGCAGTCCACATCCCACGTGCAGTGGTGTTGCCAGCCAGCGTCTTAATTTCCTCAAGAGATACGGATAGGACTATTACGTCTATCGCTTTCGAATCATGCGATTTCCATCTCTCTGTCAGAGGAACCGGAGGGGGCTCAGAAACGACATGCCACACCCCAAACTGACGCAGCAAACTCTCACACCATTTTGCCCAGGTTTCATAATTCTGCCCATCCAACTTAGGGCATTCAGCATTTGCCTTTGGGCACTGAGTGGCCTCTGAAGCTTCAAAAGCGTGGAAAAACTCCATTCCAGCTTTTACAATTAGCCGTGAGTCTATTTTAACTCGAGAGACTCCTTATCTTGGCAGCCATTAATCACGAAGCCTTTTTGGCTCAGCTCGCAGGCCAATTAGGCCTTGCCGGAGATCAAAGGCTCCTTGCGAGGTAAAACAGAAAAGCGTCCCTTTCCTTTCGCTTTTCCCCCAACATACCTCAAACGCAGTCTGTTGCAGCTTTACTCTCCTGTAGGTGCTATGAATCTGGGCCCGGAACCTTGTTGTTGGGAAACTGCCAGGGAGATAACGTCCATCACGGCCCCCAAGCCGGAGTTCGGAGATTCCATCGGCCTCCCGTAGTCACGCAGATCCAACAGTTAGGGGCACAAAGCCTTTGGAATTCCTAGCCACATTCCAGGGCTTGGTGCACCCTCTTTCAGCAGAAAGCACAGTCAAAAGCTTGCACCGCAGAAGAGCAGAAGAGCATTTTTACAGACTTTATGCTTTTCTGCTCTTCTGCGGTGCAAGCTTTTGACTGTGCTTTCTGCTGAAAGAGGGTGCACCAGCCTAGGAATGCAGCCTGAATTTCCAAAGGCTTTTGTGCCCCTAACTGTTGGATCTGCGTGACTACGGGAGGCCGATGGACGTCCAGAACTCCGGCTTGGGGGCTCATGATGGACACTAATGGATCCAACAGTTAGGGGCACAAAGCCTTTGGAATTCCTAGCCACATTCCAGGGCTTGGTGCACCCTCTTTCAGCAGAAAGCACAGTCAAAAGCTTGCACCGCAGAAGAGCAGAAGAGCATTTTTACAGACTTTATTTAGAACATGAACAGAACAAAAGAAAACACGTCCATTCTCAGTCAGCGTCTCTGACCATCTGACAAAAACGAAAGGAATATCTGAACAAAAACATCCTGTGATCAGGACATGCGCAGACTCTGTGACTCCCCAAAGCCTGCTCCCTTTAAGGTGGAACGGAAATATCCTAACATCCTGCACATTCTCTGAGGACTGACTTTGCTCCTCGTCTTCATATACCTGATCGACTGTAATGAGGGAGAGATCCTCAAATGGAGTCTGCTCTTCGTCTTCCATGCTAGGGGAGAGGACCTCAAAGTGATTGTGTATTTCTAAACAATCAGAGTGAACCCTGGGCCTCCTACTTCTTTGAGTCACGTTTCTCCATATATCTGGCTCCTGTGTTGGTGAACTAGCCTCCTTCTCAGGGGGAGTCCCCTGTCTCCTCCTTGGTGGAGACGGTGTGCTCTGTTGCTTCCAAGAAGAGCTCCAGCTCTCTAATTCTTTGGAGCGTAGCTACATGTTCCTCCAGTTGCTGGACTTTGTCTTTTAAAAGGGCAATCAACATGCAATTACTGCAGGTAAAGCTGCCTGCAACCTTTGGCAAGATGGCAAACATTGCGCAGGAATTGCAGGCGACTGCAGCTGTTCCCTCCCCTTCCATCTTGAGATCGTGTCGTTGGGGGTGGCTACAGAGGTCCTCCATCATAAAAAGCTTGAAGACAGGACAAATAACTCCCCCCCCAAAAAAAAGTCCAGAAGACGACGCAAGTAATCAAAGCTTTTCAGCGAGTGTATGCTGATGTGATTGGTCCTCTAGCACCATCTAGAGGCAATGCAAGATATTATCTTGTGTGTGTGGATTATTTCTCTCATTATGTGTGGGTATATATATTGCAGAAACCACAAGAAGCCTTAGAAAGGTTTAAAGAATTTTGTGACAAGGTTAAGAATGTTCATAATGCTAACATTGATTGTCTTTTCACAGATGAAAAGCCAGTTTTTCTTTTACAGGATTTTCAGGATTTCCTGGATAAGAAAGGGATAAGGCACAAGACACAAGACTGCTGTTTCTGCAGAAGCATGGAACAGAAGTGTCTGTGTGCAAGTGAACAAAGAATTGTAAAATGGCATGAAGGCACAATTGCTGAGTTCACATTTGCCACATGAGTATTGGGCGGAGTCGATATTGTGTTATTGTTAGTCTTGATTGAGAAAGGTTTCAAAAGATTTGGGAAGTTCTCCTTTTGAGAAGCTGTTCCGTAGAAAACCTTGTGTTGCCCATTTTAAGGTTTTTGGGTCTCATGTGAAGACAGAAGCTCCAGGTGGAGTAAAGAATGCTAGAGGCATTTTTGTGGGTTATGAAAAGGGTCTCTACAGAGTAATTTTGTCTGAATCTGGTCAGGTGATTCTCAAAAAATTTCTAGAGAGTGCTCCTGAACAGGAGAGAGTAATTGTTCACACATTTCCCACTGAGGACAATTCAGATGTTGATGATGATTTTACTGATTACAGTGGTACTCAGAGTGACAGTGATAGCTCAAAGAGCTCAGTTGACACAGTCATTGAGAGGAAATCTCACACAATGGCTAGACCTTCACAAATGAAGGATGAACCACTGTTTACTATTGGAACTGGTTCTCCAAAGAGTCCTGAGACTGAACCAGTGAGCAAAGAGGATCAGCACCTCATACGTAGGTCTGAGAGAGTTACAAAGGGTGTACCACCCAAGAGGTATTCAAAAGAGTTTGCTAACTTAGCTGTTGCGTGTGTTACTATTGTTGACAAGTCAAGACAGGTTGAAGCTGTGTCTAAGTCAGAGACAAAGACACAACAGGGAGTTGCTAAGTGTAACACTACATTCCCTAGCCAAGGTCATGCAGATGCACTCATTCCTTGGAAGTCAGACTACCAGAGAGGTACACTGGGGAAACCAGTGGCGGGTAGTTCCAAGGGTGGAACTGAAACAACAGGGGAGTGTTATATGTATAACAACTGTTTGTTTTCTTCTCTGGATCACGCTTTGCTCGCAGCGCACATTGATTCATATGGGGGAGTATGTTACGATATAGAAGCAATGCGGCCGCGAGCTGGTAGCTTGAAAGCAAAACATAATGGGAATGTTGGGACTGTTCCATGGGAAACAGAGGGACAGTCAATTCACAGTGCAGAGGGCGCCGGAATTAGCTGAGAGTGTAATATGAGCTGTACAGGAAGTACAGGTGGAGTTTGTCTCTCGGCTGTTGGAGTTTGAAGAGAGCAGTCGTGTTTTTCTGTAACGCTGCAAAGACAGAAATAAAGGCATGTAAATACGTTTCTGTCTATCTCTTTCCCCTGCCGGGGGGGGGGCAGGAAAGAGGGGTGTGTTCTTCTCACGCTGAGAAGGATCGCCTATCGCGACCTAGCAATGCAGACAGGGAGGTCATCAGGAGATCAAGCCAGGTGCCTGGAGAGTTGCCAGTTTCTCCTGATAAAGGCTTGATTCCCAACAGTATCCACAGGTTTATCCACATGCTCGACAGTGGGGAGCACCAAGTGGGGGGTGTCACCTCCTATCTGCTCTTGGCTTGCAGTTATATCTTGTACGCCTGCCCCAAATGAGTACTACGTGGAGAAGATACACCCACTTGAAGAGTCGAATGCACCAGCGTACACTATGGGCCTTCGAACGCACTACTGGGTGAGCAGCCCAAACCCAGCACCCAACCAATACACCCTTCCACAGACACTGCGTCCAAAGCTGCCTGTCAAACCTGCAGCTCCCTGCCTCTCAATGGCATCCAGTGCCTCTGTGTGGGGCTATGCTAAAGACCTGGTGAGAGGGCCTGGCCCGGCAATGAATACCATACCTGAACCAGATGTTTACCTGTGCCACCAGCCATCCTACAGCATCTCCCAAAGGTTTGCTTCCTCCAGCAAGAACTATACACCAGGACCCCCTGACTACAATGCGGAGCTGGTCACCACCGACAAACCCAGAGCCCCACAGTTCAGTCTTGGGATTCGTCACTCTGAGTATTCTCATGGCACACCTCCAGTTTGTTTACTCAAAGAGTGAGGGTGGACTCACAGGCCACAGAGGTGACTTGCCCCTTTGGGTAGACCCACCTCCAAATAATTCCATTGTGACACAGTGTCAGGAAGCAGGTGTAAATAGCTTGTTTCAGAGGGAGAGATTCTGATGAACTTTGAACACGTTTGGGCTATGCCAGGGTCAGGTAATTGGGGAGGGGGACTAGATAGCCCTCCTTGGTGAGACAGGGGGTCTGCCTTGGTTCTTGGCAAAATCCTTTCTCTATCCTTCCTCCTTCCAGTGTGCATTACTAGTGAAGTGTTTCTCACCCCACCACTTAATTCGCTTTCTGTTACAGAAGATTATTGGGAAGAAGGCTAAAATGCTCTTTTTGCTCATATAAGAAATAGTTTTATAATTTTATAAGTATTACCTTTTTTTTTTACAAAGCTCCATAAATATTTATTTTCCTTGCTACTATTCTATTTACACTGAGAATGAAATGCAAAATGAGAGAGCTGTTTTTAATATTGTGTTTTACCAGTGTATATTGAAGAGCCTTCCAAAGAGTGAATTTATAGGGCAGTCTATGTAACTTGTTTACATGTTACTTGCTTTGCGTAAGTAAGTAAATAAATAAATCCAATTTAGATCGCAGTTTTGGATTTTGTCAGCTTGGGATGACTAATGTACCTTCTAACATGCCTATCATCAAACCACATTCATTATGCTCTCAATTGATAAATGTAGGCTACATTGATTATGTTTATGAGCTCTGTGCATCCCTTCCCCCTCCATACCCAGGTGATTCAATGTATGAAAGGGAGAGTGAGACTGGGCTGCTTGGGTATCGTTTTCTATCCTAACCTCTTATTTGTTGCATGCAGCACCATTTCTGTTCTGCTACAGTTTGTCTCCTGCCAGCAAATATGTTATTTGTCTTGTCTGCTGGTGGTGAAATTATGGCACTTCACATCAGTCTCAAGGTTGAGGGTGCCTCTTGCCCACAACACATACACAGAATTTCCTCTAAGAGAAATGCTGGTTCTTAGCTCTCTCCTCCTAATCTAGATGAGCACCACAAGCCAAAAACCACTTTCTTGGGAAGAAGACTCACTGAACTCACTCACTTCACAATAAGAATGCGTAAGAACCAGGCTCTAAACTGCCTTTTTTCAATGTATTATTTATCCTGTAACAGGAATGTTTTCCCACTATTCTATTCTTCTATAAACCAGATGGGAACTAAGCTGCTCTTGCTCCATGTATCATTTTTACAGCACTTCCAGCCAACTGTATCCAACCTCTTTGCAAGTGCATGAGTGAAATATTATTATTAATATTAATAATTCAATTTTTTTATAATCTTTTAGCAAAAGATTTCAGGGTGGTGTACAACATTAGGAACACATTACAAAACATCAATGAGCAGGGCAGCAGTTGAAGAAGGAGCAAAAAGGGTTTTCTTTTGTGTGTGTGTGTGTTTCTTTGTGGCTGATTAGCTGTTCTCCCTTTGCAAAGGTCAGAGGGGGCAGGGTTTCTGTTGAGGCAGGGGATTAGCTGTGGGAGGAGCTTATCAGACCTAGCAGGGCAGCAGTTGAAGAAGGAGCAAAAAAGGTTTTCTTGTGTGTGTGTGTTTCTTTGTGGCTGATTAGCTGTTCTCCCTGTGCAAAGGTCAGAGGGGGCAGGGTTTCTGTTGAGGCAGGTGATTAGCTGTGGGAAGAGCTTATCAGAGCTTGCAGGGCAGCAGCGCGTGCAGTTTGATCCATCGTGTAGATTTAGGGGAGCTAGTCTCAAACGTTCGTTGGGGGAGACCTAGGGTTTTTTTGTGGGAGGAGTTATTTGTCCTGTCTTCACGCTTTTTATGATGGAGGACCGCTGTAGCCACCCCCAATGACACATTCTCAAGATGGAGTGGGAGGGAACAGCTGCAGTCGCCTGCGGTTCCTGCGCAATGTTTGCCATCTTGCCAAAGGTTGCAGGCAGCTTTACCTGTAGCAATTGCATGTTGATTGCCCTCTTAAAAGACAAAGTCCAGCAACTGGAAGAACGTGTAGCTACGCTCCAAAGAATTAGAGAGCTGGAGCTCTTCTTGGAAGCAACAGAGCACACCGTCTCCACCAAGGAGGAGACAGGGGACTCCCCTGAGAAGGAGGCTAGTTCACCAACACAGGAGCCAGATATATGGAGAAACGTGACTCAAAGAAGTAGGAGGCCCAGGGTTCGCTCTGATTGTTTAGAAATACACAATTGCTTTGAGGTCCTCTCCCCTAGCATGGAAGACGAAGAGCAGACTCCATTTGAGGATCTCTCCCTCATTACAGTCGATCAGGTATATGAAGACGAGCAGCAAAGTCAGTCCTCAGGGAATGTGCAGGCGACCTTGGAATGGACAGCTCACGGAAGAACCCCGACCAAACCTAAGAGGAGGCGTGTAGTGGTGATAGGGGATTCCCTACTGAGGGGAACAGAAGCAGTGATCTGTGGGCCTGACAAGATGTCTCGGGAAGTGTGCTGACTCCCCGGGGCTAAGATCCAAGATGTAACTGAACGACTGCAAGGAATCATAAAACCCACTGACAAATACCCCTTCCTCTTGGTTCATGTGGGAACCAATGACACTGCAAGCAATAGCCTCCAGAAGATCAAAAGAGACTACGAGGCCCTCGGCAGGAAATTGAAGCAACTAAATGCACAAATTGTCATCTCATCTGTCCTCCCAGTTGAACGACGTGGCCCAGGGAGAGAGGGAAAAATAGTGGAAGTGAACAGCTGGCTTCGCAAATGGTGTAAACAGGAACGGTTTGGATTCTTAGATCACGGACTGCAGTTTCTTGAAGATGGACTTCTGGCAAGTGATGGGCTGCACCTCACAACGGTTGGGAGAAATGTTTTTGCCAAGAATCTCAGAAACCTCATCAGGAGGGCTTTAAACTGACTAATGTGGGGGAGGGAGACAGTGCTCCTGAAGGTAGGAGTCCATCAATTGATGAAGACGATCATCCAAATGTCATAGACCAAATGGAGCAAACAGCACACAGACCTAGTGGTGGGAGGAAAAAATCCTTAAATAAGAGACACGGGGAAATGATTAATGGACTTCAATGTCTGTACACTAATGTGCAAAGCATGGGAAATAAACAAGATGAGCTTGAGCTCTTGGTACAACAAACTAAATATGACATAATAGGCATCACTGAAACCTGGTGGGATAAGTCCCATGATTGGAATGTAATAATGGGGGGATACAATCTATTTCAGAGAAACAGACCAGACAAGAAAGGAGGAGGAGTGGCGTTATATGTCAGGGATGTGTATACCTGTGAAGAGATCCAAGATTTAGAACCTCAATGCCAAAGTGAGAGCATTTGGGTCAAAATTAAGGGACAGAAGAATAACAGTGACCTCATTGTGGGAGTTACAGATGGGTAGCCGTGTTGGTCTGCCATAGTCAAAATAAAAAAATTCCTTCCTGTAGCACCTTAAAGACCAACTAAGTTAGTTCTTGGTATAAGCTTTCGTGTGCATGCACACTTCTTCAGATACACTGAAACAGAAGTTGCCAGATCCTTCTATATATAGAGAAGGTGGGGAGGGGTATTACTCAGAAGGGTGGTGGGAATCGGAGATTGGCAGATAGCTGAGATGAGCCTGATGAGCCTGTTGACGACTCTTAACGACTGTAGTAGGTCTTACAGGAAAAGGCAAGGGGTGAGAAGGTGAGAAGTGGCTTAGTCATGTATAATGAGATAAGAATCCAATGTCTCTGTTCAGACCAGGTGTCTCCATTGTTTTAAGTTTGGTAATGAGTTGCAATTCAGCAGCTTCTCTTTCCAGTCTATTTCTGAAATTCCTTTGTAGTAAAACAGCTACTTTGAGATCTTGTATAGAATGTCCTGGGAGATTGAAGTGTTCTCCTACTGGTTTCTCTGTTTTGTGATTCTTGATATTGGAGGGTCTTGCACTTTCTCTGGCTCTCCTCCCACTCCAGGGATCTCCAAGAGCAGGCCTTGTGCAAGACCAGCATTATATGAAAACAGCAGCCTCTCAAGCAGAGAGGCTGAACTGAGATCCATTGACTTTCTGTAATGCTCCTAGAAGGATAGGCTAAAAGGGGGCAGGGAATTCAGACAAATGAGCCCAAGCAGATGGCTTGATTTTCTGAAATGCTGCACCATGCAGCCTGCAAAGCAGGGACATCTCCATCATCTCCTTTCTCAGGCTGCAGCAGATGGATCCAGCACAGCAGTCTCCTTGTAGAACCACCCAGCCCAAAATGCCACCTTTGCCAGCCGTTAGTCTTACCTTTGCAAGCCCCTGCAGCACCCAGGTGGCAGATGGCGGCCAAAACTCGCCAGATGGCCTTCTGCTCCTCCACCACAATTCCCAGGATCTCCATGGCAGTGTGGAGCTGAGCAAATGCAGCTGAGGCCTTCTGCTTCTCTTCAGCCTGCAAGGAGAGAAAGGAACAGCCAGGTCTATGGCATGAGGGCATGGGCTGGGACCAGAGATACCAAGGTGCCTTCAGAAAGAATGGCAGCATACAAAGCACCCTTATAAAGAACCCGATAGGGCCAGAACCTCTCCAAAATACATCACCTACATTGATTATTCTTAAACCAGCATGTGAACATAGGAAACTAAGAAAAACCTGCTGGGTCAGGCCAATGACCCATCTAATTCAGGATCCTGCTCCCACAGTGAATGCCCCAAAGGGAAACCCATGAGCAGGACCCCAGCTCAAGAGCCCTCTCCTCCCCTCCTGCAGCTTCCAGCCCCAGGTTGGCGAAGGTTCCAGTAGAAGGAACCCCCAAGCTACAGAACTGAATGAGAGATAGTGCCTAGGTTACTTCCCTTGTAAGGACGGTAGAATCTTTCAGTTTCAGTTTCTTAAGTCACAGGCAAAAATACACCATAAATAAGACATTGTGGGGGCCAGGCTTCTGCTGAGGGGGAGCAGAACCTCAGATAATTGAGTACTTTCAATGCTTTTCAATAATATTTTTGGATCTGCCCCTCCTTGGCTATACCCATGTCTTAAGTTTAGCTCTCCTCATTTCCATGTCACCTTAAAAATATTTTGCCACATTCCCACATCAGTTTGCAATTAAAAGAAAAAATCACCAGCATTTTTAGTGCAAATTTCTCATAACATGCACATAGTTTGTATGTATAACTTGCCTAATGTATTTTTGTAAAACAATTTAAATTAATGTAATACATTTCTGTATGTTATTTCCCTAATACATGCATTTCTGGACACATGGCTTGACTGGAGGACAACCTTGCAAAATTCAGCAAGTGTGGATTTCAAACAATGGCTGCACTTCAGTACTCATTTTGTTTTGGGAAGTGCAAATTAAGTAGGTTTGCCTTTAAATGCAAATTGAATCACATTTCTCCTCCATCCCTAGTCCCTTGTTGTGTTTGAGTGTGATCAACAGACAGAATTCAGTATGGCTGGGCTAAGCAATTGGGAGGAGGTGCAGAATTGTGCGGGGGACGGCCCTTGCCTGCTGTGCCCTATACCACCCCCGAATTTATGGGGGTGGGGGCACTAGGCACAAAGCCCTCCTGTGGGATTTCCGGCTCTCCTGGACGCCGTTCCTGATTCGCGCCGCTAGTTGCAAATGATCTTTAAAAGAAACAATTTGGACAAGATTAATTGCACATGCTTCAAGGAAAAAGGGGAGTAAAGACTGCTGACAGAAGAGATCTCTGATAACAAGACAAGAATAAAATATGAGAAGATACGTCAAGATATGGTATGACAAATGGGGGAGGGGGGAGAAAACCTGCCTTCCTTTTTTTATGTGATTTAACAAGAATCCCCTCCCCTAATGAGTCAGAAACTAAGGACTTAAGCTGTGGATTTAAGGCTGTGTGGAGATAAACTTTCGATCCAAAGCAATGTTTCAAGATGAAGCTGGAAAGCTAAGAGTTCTGGAATGACGCAGTTAAAAATGCCGTCGCCATTTTGGGAGGCATTGTTGGAGCTCTTGGGTCTGGGAGGAGAAAGAGAGAAATAGAGTTGTTTACATATCGTGGATCAACTCCTCGGTGGGACTTAAGAGCGACAAATGCCAAAATTTATGATGGAAAGAACGAGGTTATCTACTAAGGAGATATATGGAAACCATCTGGACTTAGTGGAGGAACGGGAAATCCACACAGGATTATTATACTTGCTATCGGCTTAAGGAGACCAACAGAAGAGATCGTAAAGGAAAAAGAGAAATTATATGAATAAGATATGATGTGGAAACACCAAGATAAGACTGGATAGAATTATGAACTTTGTTTGGACTGATTGGGACTGATTTGGACATTAACGCAGTAAAGAAGATGATCTGAATCCCCCTTTGGATCTTGAAGTATGGGTTCCCCCAACAAAATTTAAAAATTTGGCTTTGTAATTTGGAATTTATATGATGTGATTTAATTTGATGTGATTAGCCAGTTAATAAAAATTATTTTAAAAAAAATACAAAGGGGGAGCCATTAAGATTCCAAACAGAAAACTGGATAAAATAAAGGAACCAGTGAGCTAAAACCTGGCATCATTCATACAAGAGAAAAGGTTTGTGCATTTTCAGAAGATGTACATAAAAGTTGAAAACCTGGAGGCAGAGATGACCCTACTTCAGAGCAGTAGATGGAAGTAGGGCTTCCATTTGATGAGCACCTACAGCTCTTGACCACAGAGAAAGTTGCTGAAAGAGCACAGGGTGGTTAATCCTGCCATGTCTCTCCCACACTGGACATGACTGGGGTCATTCCCCAGCACTGGGCAGCTTTTTCTAATTTCAGAAAATGTTCTCCGTTGCATCTCTGCATGATTGATTGTTGTTGAATTCCATACTTCTAAGCAGTCTCTGCTAGGATGATTAATTCTAACTCTGGCAATTCTCTGCGTTGTGATTACTGACTCAGATACATGGCCAGAATCACCAGTCCTCCTCCAGTGAGGTTGCCTGACGCCTCTCTGTATGTCATAGCTCTGTGCTTCTTTCTACCCATTCAGAATGGATGAGTGACTGACAGGTGAGTGACTCTGACAGTCACAGGTGAGTGACAGAGACCCAAGGAAGGGGCTTCTCCAAGGCTGAGTAATTCCTACTTAAATGTATTTGAAAAGTAAACCTTTTCAATAGTGTTTCCAATTCTAATTAAGCCATGCTCTTGGCTACCAAACATTTGAGACTTGAGATCTTGAAACTTTCAAAGGGGAGTGTGTTTGGCTCAAAGCAACTTTCTGAAACACTACAGCTGGAATAGACAGAAGGGCTGAGCATCCGCTGAGGACGGCAGAAAATCCCATTAACCAGCAAGTCCCAGAACTCTTTCAGACATCTAAGGGCCCCTCCCCATTCAACTTCAACAGACAGCATGTGTCACCAGATCAGAGAACACACAGCAAAGCTCCAAACTGTCACACTCCTCCTCAGTGCTTCCTTGGAGTAGAGCCTCTGGCTGTGAGGCAGACCATTTCATTGGGAATCCTGTTTTGCTAAGGTTTTTTTTTGTGTATTTATTTTTTTGAGCCGTTCTTTGAAGTGTTGCTTTTAAAGCAGGGTGAAAACAATCACTTGAGAGGATTGTTCTGATCATGAAACAAACTTCAGAACATGGTTTGAAAAGAAGCATGATTCCTGGCTTGGCACTCACTCCAGCTACTTTCAGTGACACACCAACCTTTTGACTTTAAAATCTTGAAAGAGCTGCAATTGTCAGTAAGGACAAATGGACTTCAAGCCCCATTTACACAGGCTCTTTTGGAAGCCACATTAGCCCAGCTTTTGGTTCCAGATGACATCAAGCTTTTGGCACGTACAGTGTTACCCCAATCAGCAGGTGTTTTGTTTGCCCACGAATGGGAAACTGCCTGCCGTGCTTATGCTCCAGCTTTGTTTCAACAAATCAGGGGAAATAATCCAAATATTACCCTTGCAGACGTCATAGATGCCATGATGGGGCGTGGTCCTTTCACTCAAGCTTCAGTGCAAGCCACACTGCTGCAAATCTTATTGAGGGACACTGCTCTTGCTGCTAAACAAGCAATGAGAAAAATCCCAGAACCCACCAGTATTCAATCAAGGTGGGGTTCTGAGGCATCTGTTCATAGTCTGCATTTTAATCAAGGCTTATATTTTGATCAGATACCTGTATTCTTAAAATGAGCTTAAAATATTTTTTAAAATATCTGTATCTCTCATGCCAGGCAGTGAGTGCATCGGCAGATGTGCTCATCTTAAAGAGGGCCCCTTTGGTTTATTGGTTTATTGCGGTCATAAAAAGGCTGAGAAGCAGGTCACTGACCTTGCATGCTGTAGAGTACAACTAAGTTGTAAAAGTGGTAGGTAAACAGTAAAATAAAACCATGTGCCTTAAACTTGAGCCACAGGACAAAAGGCCAAGGGCACATGGAAAACAAAGGCAACTGGCTTGGCTGGGGAAAAAGAAGCTTCTTCCTATTTTATTTTGAGGCTGGAAAGGAGGGTGAAAGGGGGAGGTGTAAACTAAAGAGGCTTCTTTAAAAACTGTTTTTTACTGAGTTCCTTCCTTTCTACTTTGAGAAGCTTTATTCTTTTAAAAGGTTACCTATGCTAATGTATTAAATATATTTGCTTAAATGTAATTATGCAAAGGATTTAGAAAGTAACAAATTTAGATGTTAGATTCTTATTTCATAGAATCATAGAGTCCTAGAGTTGGAATAGACCACAGGGGCCATTGAGCCCAGCCCCCTGCCAGAAATGAGACGCCATCCGAGCTATCCTGATATATTAGTTGTCAGACATTTGTTTGGAAACCTTCAAATGAAGGAGATCTTTCAATGTTGATGTGAAACTCAAGATCCTTGACATATGTTTAAGATAAAAATTCAAGATTAACCATTTGTTTTAGAAGGCAATAGGGCAAGGAAGGCAAGAGGTGAGCTGGTAATTAAGATTCCTTGTTGAGACACATGTAAGATATATTAATACTTATTTGTCATTTATAGATGTAACAATATATAGCTCTTTGTGTTCCATATAAGGATAGGAGGATGTGGGTGTATCTTTTAAGATTGGTTATAGCAAACAACCAATAGAAATTTCAACCAGGCTGATTGAACAGAGGCAGCCACAGGAGGAGCAAAGGGGGGCTGGATTAAGGGAATATAAGTGCTGGCCATAATGGCAGGAGGCAGGCCAGAGCTTGGTAACCATATACCACTGTGCCTCTCATTTATTTGTCTGACAAATAAATTATTATTTTACTTTCTCTGTTGCTGCGTTGAATATTTCATTCCAGCTAAGCGTTAACCACAAGCAGGATGCTACATTTTATGGTGCCTGCGACTCGGATCAGTGGTCTGCTGGAACGCAGCCCCTTCGCCTTACTGAGCAGGGTACAAGAGAGAAGACAACTGATTGCCTACCCAGCGCGCACTGGAAAAAATTTTTCCAGGGGAACGCAGCAGTCTCGTCTGTCTGATACCCTGCCCACTGACGGCGGCGGACCGGGGGGGACCAGAGAAATAAACAGGGAACCAGCTAAGGGTAAGTGCACTAAGGGGTTTTGGCCCTCCAATTAATTGGGAGGAAGAGAAGTCTTGATCAAACTTCTGCGTCTCAGTAAAGGGGAACTGAGTACGCTAGGTGGCTGGGTACATCAGATGGTGATCTGGTGTAGGGAAAAGGGAAGATTGGGAGGTAGAGTATGGTTGAAGTATCTAGCGCATTGCATGTGTGAGAAAGTACAATGTGTAGCTGACCTAAGTGTGGAGTGAGTACTACTTCGTTTCCCAGTAAGGTGTGTGTGTGAGTGACTGAGTGGATACTTCACAGGGCCATACAATGGGAGTTGGGGGTTCAAAAGGGGAAAACACACCTCTTGAATGTATGTTAAATAATTTTAAGAAAGCCTTCTCAGGGGCGTATGGAGTCAAAATGACGCCAGAGCGCCTGAGAACGTTATGTGAATTAGAGTGGCCGAAGCAAAATACTGAATGGCCATCTCAAGGAACCTTTGATATAAATTTAATAAGCAAACTTTGGTCTAACATCGCCAAAGAAACTGGAGGGTGCCCAGAACAATTTTCATATATAGATTCTTGGCTGAGCACATTAAATAAAAATCCTCCATGGATAAGGGAATGCAAAGTCCAACTATGCAAATTATTGGCTGTAAAAGCCAAAGCTAGGAAAGGAATCTTGCCAAATAAACTCAAACCCATTTTTGAGGGACCAGAGGAAGAGGTGTTTCCACCTCCACCCTATGCTCCACATCGAAGGGAGCCTAATTCAAACCCTCCACCAGTTGTAACCCCAAGGCAAGAAAGTGGAATGAATAATGGGGGTGGAGTCACAGAACTTGATTCCTTGATAGATTATGATAAATATCTTCAGGAGGCATTGGAGTTCTATAATGAAGCCCAAGCAGAAGTGGTTATTCCACCTGTGAGTCCCAGTAGAACTCCATCTACAGTCTCCTTTAGTGGAACAACTAATTGCCCACCCCAAACCCCTGTACATCCAAGTCCTAGAGAATTATTACAGAAGCTACAGGGAGACCTTAATCGGTCAGCAAGCAATACAGCCAGGCGTATAAGGCTGCTAAAAGAACGCCTTGGGACAGATATCACCCCCTATGATTTGAGGCCCCTAGAGCAAAGCGAAGAGAAAGATCACGTAGTAGCCCCTCTCAGAAGAGTATTTGATGCACTTGAGGAGCCTGTGCTGGTTAATGGGCAACCTGGACCACGGCCACCTCGAACTTCGATCCTCCAGTACATTCCATTCACAACTACGGATCTGATGAATTGGAAAACACCCCATTTTTTGCAGAAAAATCTCAGGCTATGATGGACTTGGTGACTTCAATAGTAAATACTCATAGTCCTACTTGGACAGATTGTCGCCAGCTCCTGAATACTCTCTTCACCACTGAGGAAAGGAGAGACATAATTGAAAAGGCACAGATATATTTGCGTGAGCAGGCCAGAGTGGGAAATATTTATAATATTGACCGTCATCTCCAGGACAACTTTCCCTTGGAAGATCCTAATTGGGATCCAAATAATGCAATTCACCTGGCCAGGCTTACCACCTACCGCCAGACGCTTGTGCAAGGTATCTGCAGGGCATGCCAGAAGCCCACTAATATGTCTAAAGTCTCAGGAGGGTAGACGTGTTACCCATAACACTGTTTCGTGTTCGGTGCACACCCACAAAAAGACTTAAGTTGTCACCTTTTGAGCTCCTGTATGGGAGGCCGCCCTCCTTTGTTCAGGATATTCCAACTGACCTCAAACAAATAGGAGACCATGCGACACAGGGACAAGTGCAATCTCTCTCCCGTGTTTTTGTCTCTCTCCCGTGTTTGTTTGTTTGTTTTATCTTAACAGGTGGGCCCTCGAGCGCACGCCGTGCAGCATTGCCAAGCCGATTCATCAGCTCCAGGCTGGCATAGTATATGGGTGAAAGAGTGGAAACGTGATCCACTTGCACCTAAGTGGCGTGGACCTTACACCGTCTTGCTCTCTACTCCAACAGCGGTGAAGGTAGCTGAGGTGACCCCCTGGATTCATCACTCCCGTTTGAAGAAGTCCGAAGGCAGTTGGACGTGCAAAGGTGACCCCTCTAATCCTTTAAAACTGACTCTCTCCAAAAACCCCTGTATCTAGCCCTACGGGGAACGGGCTAGGTCACGGGCAACATTAGACGACCGGCCTGCTGCAGCCACAATCTGGAAGCTGGCTGACCTGCGCACGCCTGAAGCTTGAGGAGCGTCTGAACCAGAGACTGTGAGCGGGAAGATTCTCTTATACAATTGATTGACTGCCCCCTTGTGGAACAATTATCAGAGATATTACACATTGGGGATCCTTGGGATATATGTTTTGGTCTTGGTGGCTCCCCATTTCTGTCACTGGGGGAATTATATTGGGACTAATATTTATTTGCTATCACAATAAGGTAATCTTTTGTGGAAGGAATGCATATGCTAGACATCAACATGATTTTATTATTAATCCTGATCCCTTGGGAAGGGGAAGGGTCCTTGAATCTGACCAAATTTGCTAAATATGGATTCCGCTATGACCACAATATGTGGGTAGGTTTAGCTGAAATGGTAGCCAATGTTGCAAATAGGACCAATTGCCTTGTTTGCTCTCTTGGGCCAGATGATTCAGAGGGAGGTATGCCCTTATTACCGATACCATTAGATGCCATTGGTATGGTAAGCGAAATGCCACACCAAACAGAAATACAGAATTTCCCCGGGTGGAACTCAACTAAACCATTACGAGTCATACCTGTACAAGGGGAATTCTGTGTACATAAATCATCAGATGCAGCTGATTCTACCATGATAGGCTCTTCTCATTGCCACTATACTTGGGATAATATTAAGAATACCTGGGCACACGGTACTACCTATCGAACTCGGAATACCTTGCCCTGTGCACCTCCTTTTATTCATGCATGGAAAGTGGTATGGAACATAACTGTGACAGAAAAAGGCAATCTAACATACTGCACTGTGAACTCTCTGCCTCTTTTGATATTTCGCCTTCTGTACTCCACGTACCAAAAACCTCAGACCCGATGGTTGTGGTGGATATGTGGAGAATGGGCATACAAGAAACTCCCTTCCAAATGGAGTGGGACTTGTTTCCTGGGATGGGTATTACCACCAATGTGGATTATGCCCACTAGTTCAGCTAAGCGAACACGAAGAAACGCTGATATTTCTCATATAGCAGGAGGAAGTACCCAAAGTTGGAGCGGTACTGATGATTGGCCGCCAGAGCGCATAATAGCCTATTATGATCCTGCCTCCTGGAATCCTGGTGAGCTCATACAAGGGGCACGGGATCCTATTTATAATCTAAACAGAATAATTCGATTACAAGCAGTAGTGGAACTTGTAACCAATGTAACGGCCCAGAGTTTGAGACTTATTGCATAACAGCTGGATGAAAGTAGAGCCACCATTTTGCAGCTGAAAATGGGAATGGATTATGTACTTGCCAAGCAGGGAGGCCTATGTGGAGTCTTGAACTTGACAGGGAATGCCTGTTGTTTTAACATTTCAGATAATGGTGAGGCAATCCGTGTGTTGGCCACAAAGATGGAGAATATAGCACATGTCCCAGTACAAACATGGGAAGGATGGGATATGGGATGGTTACCTAATGTCACAGAACTCAAAGGGATATTATTGTCTTGCTTGTTTTTCTTGACAGTAGTGGTAATGGTTTTATGTATGATGCCATGTATCATTTCATGTTTTAGAAGTACAATTAGCAAGATGATTTCGAATGAAACTCTACCTCATATCATGGCCCTATACACAGCTTTAACTCAGGAATATGATGCAGATCAAGCAATCAAGGACACTTGGTACCAAGGTCCTTGAGCTTGAAAGGGGGGAATGAGGCATCTGTTCATAGTCTGCATTTTAATCAAGGCTTATATTTTGATCAGATACCTGTATTCTTAAAATGAGCTTAAAATATATTTTAAAATATCTGTATCTCTCATGCCAGGCAGTGAGTGCATCGGCAGATGTGCTCATCTTAAAGAGGGCCCCTTTGGTTTATTGGTTTATTGCGGTCATAAAAAGGCTGAGAAGCAGGTCACTGACCTTGCATGCTGTAGAGTACAACTAAGTTGTAAAAGTGGTAGGTAAACAGTAAAATAAAACCATGTGCCTTAAACTTGAGCCACAGGACAAAAGGCCAAGGGCACATGGAAAACAAAGGCAACTGGCTTGGCTGGGGAAAAAGAAGCTTCTTCCTATTTTATTTTGAGGCTGGAAAGGAGGGTGAAAGGGGGAGGTGTAAACTAAAGAGGCTTCTTTAAAAACTGTTTTTTACTGAGTTCCTTCCTTTCTACTTTGAGAAGCTTTATTCTTTTAAAAGGTTACCTATGCTAATGTATTAAATATATTTGCTTAAATGTAATTATGCAAAGGATTTAGAAAGTAACAAATTTAGATGTTAGATTCTTATTTCATAGAATCATAGAGTCCTAGAGTTGGAATAGACCACAGGGGCCATTGAGCCCAGCCCCCTGCCAGAAATGAGACGCCATCCGAGCTATCCTGATATATTAGTTGTCAGACATTTGTTTGGAAACCTTCAAATGAAGGAGATCTTTCAATGTTGATGTGAAACTCAAGATCCTTGACATATGTTTAAGATAAAAATTTAAGATTAACCATTTGTTTTAGAAGGCAATAGGGCAAGGAAGGCAAGAGGTGAGCTGGTAATTAAGATTCCTTGTTGAGACACATGTAAGATATATTAATACTTATTTGTCATTTATAGATGTAACAATATATAGCTCTTTGTGTTCCATATAAGGATAGGAGGATGTGGGTGTATCTTTTAAGATTGGTTATAGCAAACAACCAATAGAAATTTCAACCAGGCTGATTGAACAGAGGCAGCCACAGGAGGAGCAAAGGGGGGCTGGATTAAGGGAATATAAGTGCTGGCCATAATGGCAGGAGGCAGGCCAGAGCTTGGTAACCATATACCACTGTGCCTCTCATTTATTTGTCTGACAAATAAATTATTATTTTACTTTCTCTGTTGCTGCGTTGAATATTTCATTCCAGCTAAGCGTTAACCACAAGCAGGATGCTACAGTTCAATCAGGCAAGAGGCAAGAGAATCATATTCTTCCTTTATGGACAGGCTGCTTACAGCAGTGAGTCGTCAAATTGAAAATCCTGAAGCCAAACAAATAATTATCAAACAATTGGCCTTTGAAAATGCCAATGAGGATTGTAAGGTTGCGTTACAACCGACGATACACAATCCTGCCACAGACACAGCAGCCATGCTTCGCATTTGTCAGTCTGTTGGTACAGCCACCCACAAGGCTCATCTGCTGGCAGCAGCGCTAAATGAAAACCAGCCTGTAGCCACCGATACAACTTGTTTCCAGTGTGGCAAACCAGGATCACTGATACCCCAGTGGGGGTAGAACAGTGGCCTCTACCAAAAGAAAAATCAGCAGCAGCGGCACCAGCTGTTTCTGAACAGCTTATTTCTGAACAATTGACTTTCGGCCACATTGAACCATCTTCATCCCACTGGCTCCAGCAGACAGGGAACGGTTTGCTTTTACATTGCCAGTATATAACAATTCGCAGCCCACCCAGTGATATCAGTGGGTTGTCCTGCCTCAAGGCATGCGGAACTCCCCTACACTTTGTCAACATTTTGTGGGTGAAGCATTGAAACCTTTCCGCATGCACCACCTAGAGGTGCTGCACACAAGCTGCATCTGGCAGTGTTTGCTACACCATTGTTGCCAACAGGAATTTATATGCTCAGACAGAAAAGAAGAAGACAATCTGCATTATAGAATGGCTACATTTACCACACACCCCACCTAAAAACATTTATTCCGTTGTTGAATCCACATCAGACATTGTTATCAAAGGACGTTCACGTGCTATAGCTTTGAGCGGTTCTGATGTTGCATCAATATATCTGCCCTTCTCACAGACTGAACAGCAGCATTTATTCATAACAAATGCTGCCGTGCAAATTGCCTTGGCTGATTTTATAGGTGTCATCACTTTTTTTTAAAAAAAAATCATATTTATTAAAGTTTCCAAAAAATATAGAAATACAAAGATAAAATACACTTAAAGCCTTACTTTCAATACCAACTTTCTGGGACTCCCCCTTCCCCCTCCCAGCTGTATTCCCCTTTCATGAATTTAGTTCTACAATCTCTCACTCCCCATTTAAAACTTAATTTGTTTAACCCACTATCCAATTTAAATTACACAATCTTACCTCCCTCCCATATCATTTACAAAAATAGAAAAAAAAGATTTTCCCCCCAGATCCACCCCAGTTTCCTTCCACGAATTCCCTTTTTTTAAAAAAAACATGTCCAATCAAAATGAAATGATATACAAGAGTTATATAAAGATATAAAAGATAAAAGATATAAAAAGATTCAAAAAATAGTTGCACAGCCTTTGGATTCCAAATCTCCCCCCCCCCTTCCCCGGTTTAGATTCCCTATGTCCATCAGTCTGTATGTTGTCAGCCTGGAGGTCTCGAAATCCATGGCCAGATTTCTCCCCAGTTCCACCTTGCCGGTTTTCTTTTAATTTATTTATTTTAATAATGTTTAACTTCAAACGTCCAATCTAAAAAAGGCCTTTAATTTCCTTGGTCTTTACCGCTCCTCCCTTTTTTCTTTCCATGTCGTAATCAGTCCTTTGTTCTTTTTATTCCTCACTTTCTCAGGTTTCTTGTCCTGTTCAGCTGCGAAAACGTTCTAATTCGGAAATCTGGTATCTCTACAGAGGTTTGTTGTTCAGGAACAAAAACTTACGTCCAGTCCCTTCCTTTTTTTTTTAATTTAAATTCATCATTAATACACATATACAAGCATACAAACATACATTTCTTACAATCCTTAAAAATGTTCAAACATACTTACACTCAATCCCACAAATAGTTCCTTTCCCCATCACCATCCACCAACCCTTCACCCCACCTTTGTGTTTGACTTCCAATCTACTCAATTACAATTTCTTTCCACTTCTATTACTTTCTTTCACACACCTTTACCCTAATTTCATACTTCTTTTTCTATTACACATTGTTTTCCATCTTATTTGATATATCAGTATTTGAAACGGAACTTGTTTATTCTAATAGGAGTTCTGATTTTTCGATATGATTTTGCAAGTATCTTTTAAACACCTTCCAGTCCCTATCTATCTTTTCTTTTGAAATCCTTCCAATTTCTTCCATTGTTTTGGATATATTGTAATACTCCAATAATTTGGCAAGCCACTCTGTTTTTGTCGGTATTATACCACTTTTCCAGTTTTTCGCAATCAATAGCCTTGCTGCTACTGTTGCGTATAAATATAAGGTCTTACCTTCTTCCCTTAGGCTTCCTGGTACAATTCCCAATAGAAAACCTTCTGGCGTTTTCCTAAATGAGTATCTAAACATTTTTTTCATTTCATTATATATTATTTCCCAAAATTGTTTGATGTTTAAACAATTCCACCATATATGTATCATGGTACCTTTTCCCGTGTTACATCGCCAGCAGATATCGCTACAGTTTTTATTCATTTTTGCTATTCTTTCAGGTGTTAAATACCATCTATGTTGCATTTTAAGGTAATTTTCTTTCAGTATATAACACATGGTGAATTTCATATCTTCTTTCCACAATTTTTCCCATTGTTCAAACATAATATTTTTCCCAATATCTTGCGCCCATTTAATCATTGATGCTTTAACCAATTCATCCTTTGTTTCCCACTCTAAAATCAGATTATACAATTTAGATATATTTTTTGATTTTTCTTGTATTAAATATTTATCGAATTTTGATATTTCTTTTTCAAATCCTAACTTTTTGTCTTTTGCTAATCTATACTTAATTTGAATATATTGGAACCAATCACTAATATGAGCTTTAATCTCTGTGTAGTCCTTTAATTCCAATTCTCCGTTTTCTTCCTTTAATACAGTTTTATAGGTAGCCCAATTTTCTTTCATATTTAATTTTTTCACTGCGACAATTTCTGCTGGCGATGCCCACCAGGGAGTTTTCGGTTCTAAGAGTCTCTTATATTTCTCCCATATTTTATATATAGATTTTCTGATTATATGCCCTAGGAAGCCTTTATGTACTCTCACTTTTTCATCTATTAAATAGGCATGCCATCCAAATCTCGTCTCTACTCCCTCTAAATCCAATACATCCGAGTCATCTAATTTGATCCATTCCTTTAGCCAGGTCAGACCCACCGCATCGTGATATAACTCCATATCTGGGAGACCAAATCCTCCTCTCTCCTTCTTATCTATCATTATTTTGTGTTTTATTCTTGGCTTTTTCCCTGACCATATGAATTTAGCCAAATCTCTTTTCCAGTTATTAAAACATTTATCTCCTCCTAGTATTGGGATACTTTGAAATAAAAACATCATCCTTGGTAATATGTTCATCTTTATTACCGACATTTTCCCTAGTAAGGAAAGATTTAATTTTCCCCATACTTGCAAGTCATTTTTTATTTCATTCCATGTTTTCCCATAGTTCTCATTACTTAAGTCTATAGTATTTGTTGTTAAATTTATTCCAAGATACCTTATTTTCTTTTTAATTTCCAATCCTGTAATTTCTTGTAATTTCACTTTATCCTTTTCTTCCATATTTTTCACTAGTATTTTGGTTTTCCCATAGTTTAATTTGAATCCTGCTAATCTGCCATATTCGTTTATGCATTCCAATATTCTAGGTGTACATTGTAGGGGATTTTCTGTTGTGATCATAACATCGTCTGCAAAGGCTCTTAACTTATATCTTTTTTCACCAACTGCTATTCCTCTTATTTGGTTGTCCTGCCTTATTTTCTTTAATAGAACCTCTAATACTATTATAAATAACATTGGGGATAGGGGGCATCCTTGTCTTGTACCTTTAAAGATGTTGATTTCTTCTCCAAACTCTCCATTAATAATAATTTTTGCTTTCTGTTGGTTATATATTGCATTTATACCTTTTTGGAATTTTTCACCTAGACACAATTCTTTTAATAGTTTTTTCATAAATTCCCATGAGATTTTGTCGAAAGCCTTCTCCGCATCGATTGAAATCAGGGCTGCTTGTTTGTCTCTTCTTACTTGTAGATATTCCATTATGTCTATTATATTTCTGATATTATCCTTTATTTGTCTACCTTCCACAAATCCAGCCTGATTTTTATG
Source organism: Podarcis bocagei (assembly GCF_964188305.1). Classification (NCBI taxonomy): domain Eukaryota; kingdom Metazoa; phylum Chordata; class Lepidosauria; order Squamata; family Lacertidae; genus Podarcis; species Podarcis bocagei. The sequence goes on along the minus strand of NC_138131.1, from coordinate 94,685,429 downwards.
TACTATTTTTCCTATAATTTTTTTCAACCTATTAGCCAATAATCCTGCGTAAATTTTATAATCGGAATTTAACAATGAAATGGGTCTATAATTTGAGACCGATTCCAAATCCGTACCTTGTTTTGGCAGGAGCGTTATATACCCTTGAGTCCAAGAGTCTGGAATATTCCCCTTCTCTACTGCTTCCTCTATTACTTCTTTTAGTGGGTCAATTAATTCATTTAACATTTCTTTGTAATATTCTGCTGGTATGCCATCTGGACCTGGGGATTTCCCTATTTTTAATTTTTGAATTGATTCCTTAATTTCTACGGTTGATATTGGTTCATTTAATAATTTATGGTCTTCTTCTGCTATCTCTATTAATTTATTTTTCTTTATATATTCCTCTATTTCTTCTATTGGCACTTCATCTTTTTGATATAATTTTTTGTAATATTTTTCAAATTCTTTTTTAATTTCTGTCATATCCCTTATTGTCCTCTCTTCTACTTTTATTTTATTTATTAATTTTTCATTTCTTTGTTTCTTTAGCTGCCAGGCAAGGATCTTGCCTGGCTTATTTGCCCATTCAAAATTTTTATATTTCCAAAATTTGATTTCTTGTTCTACCTCCTGTTCTATAATTTTATTATATTCTACTCTCAGTAATTTAATTTCTTGATTTAATCTCTCTTTATTTTTGCTTGCATAGGCCAATTTTTCCTTCCTTTTAATTTCTTCTAAAAGCCCCCTTTTCTTTTTTTCTTTATTCTTATATGCTATTGAGTTTGGTTGTATGAAATATCCCCTAACAACCGCCTTCCCAGCATCCCACACTGTTTTAACATCTGTCCCTTTCCTCCAATTGTTTTCAAAATATTCCTTCATCAACTTCCTGGCTCCTTGTATTACTTTTTCGTTTTTTAATAAGAAAACATTCATTCTCCACATTTTTTCCCCTTTCTCCTCTTTTCCTTTAAGAGTTAATGATACTGGATTGTGATCTGTAAGTGTTTTTGGCAATATTTCGGCATTCTCTGCTTCAATTGTCATATCCTTAGTAATCCATATACTGTCGATTCGACTATACGAGTTTTTTGGTTCTGAGAAATATGTGAACTCCTTTTCAACAGGATGTTTATATCTCCATATATCCACTAAATCAAAAATCTTTACCATTTCCATAAAGCTTTTTGGCAGCTTCCCTTCATTCCCCCCCCCCCAAAAGACCCACCATTACCCTCCCCACCGAAAGCAGCGACAAATGGCTGTATTTGCAAAAGACAAAATTCCTCGCTGGACTCAATAACAGAACTAGAATGACTAAATGCTGTTAACCAGCCACCAACTCAAAAACGGATTCTACGCTTACTGTCCTGGAATATTGCAGGGTGGGGAAACAAAGGCGGAGACCCAGACCTAATGAACTTCTTCAAAGATTTTGAATTAATACTTCTACAAGAAACATGGTCAACTAGAGATATTAAAATTAATGGATTCACCTCCTATACGAAACCCGCTTTGAAAACAAACACGAAGGGCCGGCCGAAAGCAGGGTTCTGTTGTATGATCAAAGACAACTCAGGGTTTGAGATCAAGCAGCTAGAAAAATGCTTTCCACTTGCACAAGCTCTACTTTTAACACAAAAAGACGATACCTTGCTACTTGTAAACGTCTACATCCCCCCAACCAAAAACAACAGCAGCAGTGAAAATTGGTCACAGCTAACCTTCTATATAGAAAATTTGACCGATAAATACCCAAATGCTTCACTGATAATAGCAGGTGATTTTAATGCAAGAGTGGGAACCAACAATGAACAACTATGTAGCAAATTAAATTGGAATACTGATAATGATATCGCACATGCCCTGAAAATAGGACGTTTCTCCAGAGATAGGGTTGTAAACAACGAAGGCTTACGCCTACTCGAATTATGTAACAACTTTAATTTGCAGATTGTGAACGGCTCAACAGAAGGCGATAGAAGCGGGGAGTTTACATACTTCTCCCCCCGAGGATGCAGTGTCATTGACTATATTCTTGCCCCTTATAATATTATAAATTCGATCATGGACCTCAAAATTGGAACGCGTACTGAAAGCGACCATCAGCCACTATCGCTGTCTATAAACTTAAAGAACGAAACCAAAATAACTAAGTACAATATCATAGAACCTTCTCAATACAAACAAATGACTCAATTAAAATGGTCTCAGGAAATGAGTGCAGCAGTGGGGCAAAAACTCACAGCCAACCTGAGAAAACAAGTATTATCCAATTTAAAGACCACTAATCCCTGCAGTGATATTCTGAAAACTTATAATGAAATCTTCCAAATGTTTGTAGAGCTTAGTACTCCACTTAAAGGTTGGATACTTAAACATAGCGCTAGCCCCTGGTTTGACGATGAATGTTTCCAGCTAAAAAGAAAACTGCGTCAAACATTTAAAAATAATCGCATTAAACTAGAGCCCTCTTATCTCGATGAAAAAAGAAAATATCATTACATTCTGGCCGAAAAGAAACAGAAATATGCAACCCAAAAATGGCTACAACTATTTGACTCAATTCAGAGTAAAAACAACAAAGCGTTCTGGAACCTAGTGTACGGAGGACTGAAAGCCGAAAATCAACTAACCCAACCACCAATTGCAGAATCCAAATGGTCCCAATACTTTACATCTGTATTTAACAATCTACACAGTGAACTTAAAGGAAATGAGACCGCTATAAATAAAATCAATAAACTCCAGGAGTGGCCAAGGGTAGAAGAAGTGGAAATTAGAGAGATAGTTAAAAATTTCAAATCGGGGAAATCGCCTGGGCCAGACGGTCTACCAATAGAATTATTTAAGACCTATATAGATTGGTGGGCAGAACCCCTAGCTCAATTGTTTACTCTCATAGACAAAGATGGGATCATACCGGAGATATGGTTAAGATCAATAATTATCCCAATCTTTAAAAATGGCGACCCAAAAGAACCAAAGAATTACAGACCGATAAGCTTACTATCAGTGATAGGGAAAATCTACGCTAAGCACCTCCTATCCAAACTCCTTATATGGATGAAAAATTTAAATTTACCAGGGAAAGAACAAATAGGTTTCTCTAAAGGTTGCTCTACATTAGACCACTGCCTTATACTTATGCATTTGGTTGAAAAATATAGATCTCAAAGGCAATCTAAGATATATGCTGCTTTTGTAGATTTTCGTGGTGCATTCGACTCAATTGACCGCCCAAAGCTGTGGAGGAAACTCGCAGAACTAAAAATTGATCAGCGCTTATTGATTCTAATACAAAATCTATACTCTTCCAATGTCTGTCAAGTCAAACTTAACACCATAGGTCATCTTTCATCAGACATCCCAATCTCGAAATGGGTAAAACAAGGATGTATTCTTGCCCCCTTTCTATTTAACTTATTCTTATCAGACTTGCCAGATCACCTTCAAAAAATAGAATCACATGCCCCTAAACTTAATCAGAAACCAGTTCCTCTCTTATTATACGCAGACGATGCAGTCCTACTATCATTAACGAGCTTGGGTCTGAAACGTCTTATATCTTCTCTGACCCTTTACTGCGAATGTAATAAACTCTCTATAAATTACGAGAAGACAAAAATTTTGGTCTTCTCAAATGGTTGGAAACTAGAGAAATGGAAAATAAGAGGGCAAGAAATCCAACAAGTAAAAATCTATAGGTATCTGGGAATCTTATTCCAGAGCAATCTAGGGTGGGCAAGTCATCGCACAAATGCCATAAAACAGGCAAAGTGCACCTCATCAGCAGTTGCCCGTTTTTATTATCAGAAAGGTAATCAATTTATTCCTGCGGCCAATCAGATTTTCCAAACAAAAGTGCAAGCCCAGATATTCTATGGAATCCCGCTATGGATTCAAGCATATAACAGTGATTTAAATAAGATTCACTCCAGCTTTCTGAGACGTATTCTTGGACTCCCAGCTGCGATCAAATATGAAACAATGTGTGCAGAAATAGGCATACACACAATGGAATACTGGGCCTGGTCCACCTCAATAAAGTACTGGTTACGCTGCCATTTTCGCTGCTCTCCATCAAGCCTGCTCGCTGATCTGCTCAAAGACTCCTATAAATCAAGATGGTATCAGTACCTCGAAAAAAAGATTGAATCTTTAGGCATCGAGCTGGAGCCCCTGTATAATTCTAATGAGCAATACATTTTCCATAATATCCTAGCTAGACTAAAGGATGTGGAGAGACAAAATATTATGGCAGCTGTAAACAAAACTTGCTCCCCCATATTCTATGATTTAAATATCTTAGATAGCAGAGTCAATTACGTCACTAAATTAATAATCCCAGCCCAACGTAGGGCTTTTATGCTGGCCCGGTTGAACGTCTTTCCCTCAGCATTTGTCTGGGGAAGATATCAAAACATCCCTAGAAACAAGAGATTCTGCAGATGCTCTATGAATGTCCCGGACACTGTAGAGCATATTCTCTTTCATTGCCCATTGTACAGTACGCTCCGTCAACGCGTGCTGTCCCCTCTTTTGGGTGGTCTGGAACCCCAGCAAGGTGAATGTGTGGGATTCTGCCTATCCGACGTTGACCAAAGGGTAACGGCGGGGGTAGCCGAGTTTTTGGCTGCAGTCCTCCAAGGAGCAGGTTAACAAGGAAAACCACTGATTTTATATGTATATATATATATATATATATATATGATTGTAACCAACTGCTGCCTTTTTATATATATTTCAAGGCTTTTACATGTTATTTTCTTTCTTACGGTTTTTATTTGCATAATGCCTAATAAAGGTTTGATTTCAACATTTTGACTATTATAATCCTCCCCTCTTTGTCTTCATATATCAATTCCGGTTCATATTTGCTTTTAACATACATTACAACCCCCCTCTTTTTTCTTACATCAGATGCGATGAATTCTTCCCCTAACTTTGGTTTTACCAATAGTCTTTTATGCTTAGTATTGATGTGGGTTTCTTGTAAGCAAGCAAGGTCCCACTTCTGCCTCTCTAAGATACGTTCTATTTTCTGCCTCTTCCTCCTATTATTTAGACCATTCACGTTCCATGATAACAATTTAAATTTCATTATTTATTAGTTAAAAAATTCTAAAGTTAATGGAAAGAGTTTACGTTATCTGCAGTGGTAAAGGAGAGGGGTTTTGTAATAGTTATTGGTCTGATTGCCAATATCAAACCACTGGCGTAGTTCTTTATCCTTCCACCCTTTGCTGAGCTTTTTCTTCTTCTTCCGCCTCATCCGATAGCTCTCCCTTTCTTCCTTCCTCATTTCTTACTTCACTTTTCCCACCTCCTAATTCTCCTCGATACTTCCTCCAAAACATATCTGCTTCCTCAAATGTCTCAAATCGTCTTCTTTTTCCTTTGAAGTTGAAGGAAATCCCCACTGGGTATTCCCATCTGAAAGATATTGCTTTGGCCTTTAATGCTTTTGTTAGAAATTGGAATTGCTGTCTCTTTTTTATCAGCCTAGGTGGGACTTCTCGTAAAATTATTATTTCCTTTCCATCTATGGTTAATTTGTTCTTACTCTTTAGTTGGAGGATCTTATCTCTCATCCAATTCGATGTGAATACAATGATGCAGTCTGCCGGCCATTTGTTCATTTTTGCTTTTCTTGAGTTCACTCTGAAGATTTTCTCTGTCTGTTCTATTATGTCTTTTTCCTGTAAATGTAGCCACTTTGCTAAAGTTTCAATCATCTTCTTCCAAATATCCTCCTTCTCCTCTTCTGGAACATTTCTGAATCTCAAAGTCTTCTCTTTAATCTGCATCTGTATCATTGCTAGCGCGTCCCTTCCTTTCTTCAATAGAAAATTCTATTGTCTCCTTTAATGTAAACACCTCTGTAGACAAAATACTATTTCAGTTTTGCAGCTTTCCCAGAAGATAACAAGTCCTGTACGAATCCAAGAGTATTTTTCCACTTACGACCGTTTTTGTAATGTCCCGAAACCCCTCTAGGGGAATTGTAATAACTTTGTATCCTCTAATCCAAAAGTCAAATTGTTGTTCCTTATTTTCCGACAGTTTATATCCATATTGTATCAAATTGTAACAAAATTAACCAGCAAAGTCCTCCTAACAAAGTCCTCTTTATATTCTCCAACTTTGACAGCTACTTTGACAGCTGTCAAAGTCTCCGTCTCTCTTCGCCAGGCTCTGCGAATCGCCCCGGTTCCCAGGGGGGGTTACATTTTCCTTCTCACCCTCCACTCTTCTCCTCCAGCACAGTTCTTGTAATTTCCCATCGTGGAATTAATGATTTTTGTCAAGAGTATGCTTCTCTTTCGACCTTGGTTACCCAGTCCTTGTTTTAGAATGTTTACAGTAGGGGGGGGGACTGACTTCCTTTTTAGATCACCCCCGCTCGTGCCGAATCCGAAAAAAAATTCTTTTTTTCTCCTTTTGAACCCGGTTTCCCAATTACTCACGGGTTGTTGTTAATAGTCCGAATTTCCAATGGAAGAAGTCAGCGCTCTCCGTCGAATGGCATGCGGCTTCGCTCGGCAGGGAAAGCAGAGGACTCAAAGCACCACGCCGCTCCCCGGCACCCGATCCGAAGCCTTTAAAAAGGCTCCTTCACGAGTCGGGAGGGCGCTAACGGTGCCAGCCGAGTCACCCATGTCCACGGGCTCCGTGCCCGTGGTTTTTAAGGGTCCCCGCGTCGCCGGCGCGGTAGGACCCAGCCCCTGCCGAGCAGACCCCCTCCGGAGCTCGGAGGGAGTCCGCCATGCGGCGATGGCGACAACCCGGAAGTCTATAGGTGTCATCATTTTTAACGCTCCAAAGGATGACGGTTTGACATTTCTGACACAGGTCACCTATGTTTTGGCTACCCCCTTGTCTCTCACACCTCTCCCCTCTGCATTGACCCTTTTCGCAGATGGAACAAGAAGTAGAGGGGGTAGTGACATGGGAGGAGGGAGGACAATGGAAATGTTTATTTACCCCCCCCCCACAGTCTTCTGCTCAGCAAGCTGAGCTAGCGGCTGTGATTCTTGCATTTCAATCCTTTCCTACTCAACCTTTCAATCTTATTGTGGATACTCAGTATGTATATCACCTTTTTGCTATTTTACCAATATCTTATATAACTCCTTCCTTGGATTCTGACTTGTTTTCCTTGTTTCTTGCCCTGCAGGCCTTACTTCAGCACAGAGAGTTCCCTTATTATGTTGCACATCTTCGCTCCCACACATCGCACCCATGGTATTTAGCAGAGGGCAATGCAAGAGCAGATGCGGCTTTGGGGGACATTTCTGCCTTTTCTCTCTTTTCTGATCCTATACTATGTCATAACACCTTTCACCTTCCTGCGAAAGCATTGGCAAAACAGTTTTCTATTCCCTTGGCCCAAGCAAGGGATATAGTTTCCCAATGTGCTTCTTGTTCTAAATCTCAGCTGGCCATTCATAGAATCATAGAATCATAGAGTTGGAAGAGACCACAAAGGCCATCGAGTCCAACCCCCTGCCAAGCAGGAAACACCATCAGAGCACTCCTGACATATGGTTGTCAAGCCTCTGCTTAAAGACCTCCAAAGAAGGAGACTCCACCACACTCCTTGGCAGCAAATTCCACTGTTGAACAGCTCTTACTGTCATTCCTTTTGATGCTGTCTGGGGGCTGCAGCAGGTTGCTCCGCCACTCACTGTGGGTGAGGACCAGGTCCAAGATAGATGATTCCCTTGTTGCTTCTTCCAACTTCTGGGAAATGAAATTGTCAGCTAGATAATGGAGGAATACAGTGGTGCCTCGCAAGACGAAAATAATCCGTTCTGCGAGTCTCTTCGTCTAGCGGTTTTTTCGTCTTGCGAAGCAACCCTATTAGCGGCTTAGCGGATTAGCGCTATTAGCGGTTTAGCGGCTATTAAAGGCTTAGCGGCTTAGCGGCTAAAAGGCTATTAGCGGCTTAGCGGCTTAGGAAAAGGGGGGGGAGTGAAAAAAATTGCAAGACTCGCAAGACGTTTTCGTCTTGCGAAGCAAGCCCATAGGGAAATTCGTCTTGCGAAGCGCATTGAAAAACGGAAAACCCTTTCGTCTAGCGGGTTTTTCGTCTTGCGAGGCATTCGTCTTGCGGGGCACCACTGTATGTTGGACCTTACATGAAACCCATCTGCAATCCATTTTCCCCAAGCTCACAAACTTCAAATGCAGAAAACAACACCTTAAACTTTTTCAGACCTGGAACCCATGCTTATTTCTTTATAAGAATATTTTTAAACTACCAACTCATTTTTAGAAATTGATGTGGTATAGCTTCCATTCAAACATGAATTTGTGGACTCTCCTCTTAGCTGGTCCCAGGACAGTTGTTGTGAGCCACCTTCTGTCAGCTGTGGCCGCAGACCCACCCACTGAAGATCCAAGCTTTGGCCCAAGTCTTCTGGAAAGCCATTTCCGAGCTAGAGAGGAGAGGGGGTTGCGGGCTAACCCCTCCCACACACTCCACTCGCGTGGGCTGGCCTTCTGCCCCCACGAGAGCAGGGGAATCCCCGGGCGTGCCGGCAACCCTGCCCGCCAATCGGCGGGGCTGGGGGGGGGCATGGCCTAGCCCATTTAAGGCCAGGCACGTCCGGGGACCGCCCTCTTTTGCCCCATTCAGCTGAAGGTATTGGCGGCGAGCTTTGCTCAAGTGGCGGTTAGGCATTGGCAGGGGTTATTGTTAGGCAAATGAATGGGGGGGGAAGGGAGCGCCATCACCTTCCCCCAATGAAAATGGGTAGTCCGGTAGAGGACTCCGGGGGGCATTGCCTTGTCCGAAACCTAGGGAGGTAAGGGCCTCCGGCACGGCCCCGAGCAGTGACACCCGTGGGATCCTAGTTGGCGTACTCCAACAGGACCCCCCCATGGCTTGTGGTTAACCCTTCCCAGTCTCCATGCCGGGTAGTCGATAGGAGCCAATGCCTAAGGCCAATACCTTCCAATTCTGTAATCAATACAGTTGTGGCCTTTTTATGCCCATTAACCTTAAATAATGTGTCACGTGTCTTTATTTCAATTGGGGGAGGGGACTTGCCACGCAAAGCCATTTCCGAGCTAGAGAGGAGAGGGGGTTGCGGGCTAACCCCTCCCACACACTCCACTCGCGGGGGCTGGCCTTCTGCCCCCGCGAGAGCAGGGGAATCCCCGGGCGTGCCGGCAACCCTGCCCACCAATCGGCGGGGCCGGGGGGCGTGGCCTAGCCCATTTAAGGCCAGGCACGTCCGGGGGCCGCCCTCTTTTGCCCCGTTCAGCTGACCGGTTTTCCCACCCCACCCACCCTTTAGGTTTAGGTAGGTTTGACCTTGCTATGGACTTCGGTTGGTCGCCGCAAGGGGCCTGGTAGGAATTTTTGCAACTTGGTGCACTTCCAGCCTTTTGGTTTTTTCGCCTACCTCATAGCAAACGTCACAACTTCTCGGTTTTGGCGGTTAGGCATTGGCAGGGGTTATTGTTAGGCAAATGAATGGGGGGGGGAAGGGAGCGCCATCACCTTCCCCCAATGAAAATGGGTAGTCCGGTAGAGGACTCCGGTGTTGTAATTGCAGAGTCCTGTACACAGCGGAATGATGAGCAGTACGTGCCACATGCTTAACTTTGCTTTATTTTCATTTCAATGTTGAGAGATTACAAACATGCAATCATCCTTTTCCTCGGAACAAAGAACACCGAGAGAAACAGTGAAAAACAGGAAACCAGTGTACATCACATCCAGTCTCCCATTCCCGTGGGAAACCCAACAGTACTCTGACCGTGGAATGCAAAACATTGTCCCGTGACTAGCACTTCGCTGCACAGTGAAGAAAGCAGAAACCAACATCCTCCCCCTTTCTGTGAACATCACTGGGCAGCGTGTTCGTACAATATCAGTACAAACCCAACTTCTGTACATAGGTACAGTGTTGATCCCTTGATACAATCTTGGACAATACATCAGCAGGAATTTCATTACCTGGCATATAGGACACCGTTACGAGTCCCTTCTGAATATGTTCCCTAGCATGTTGCAACTTCAATTGCAAGTGCTTCGTGCTTTGCTTACAACCTTCCGAATTCAGCAAAGCCAAACATGCTTTGCTGTCCTGGTAAACCTGGATTGGACATTTGACAGGAATTCTCATGTCTTTGCACAATTGTAACAACCATTCACAATCCTTAAGTGAATAAGACAGTGCATTCAGTTCAGCTTCACAAGTACTTAAGCTAATTGTTGTTTGCTTCTTGCATGACCAATCAAATAGACCCTGATTGTACATGTAGCAAACTCCAGACGTACTTTTCCTGTCTGTTGTGTCACTTCCCAAACTTGCATCTGCAAAAATCTCAAGACCACCAGACTTCTGATTGTTAAATCTCAGTCTGTAATGCATAGTGCCTTTCAAATAGCGTGCTATGCATTTCAGAGCTTTCCAATCCTTAACGGTGGGATTGTTAACTTGTCTGCTTAGCAAATTACAGCTAACAGCAATGTCAGGTCTTGAACATCTGGCAATGAAGTTTAGCTTGCCTAGCACACTTCTGTACAGTGTAGTGTCAGAAAATGCTTCTTCAGTGTCTTCTACCTGATAACCTGTTGTCATCGGTGTGTCTACAGGGTTAGCATCCATCAGGTTTAGTTTGCTTAACACATCAGCAATTTTTCGTGACTGGTGTACTAGAATGTTACCACTTTGATCTCTCTCTATTTCCAGAGATAGGTAGTTGTTTACCTCACCAAGATCTTTCATGTCAAAGTGCTCTTTCAGTTGAGCTAGGGCGTTATTGTACATTGTGACATCTTTCCAAAAGAATAAAATATCATCAACATAAAACAAACAATACAGCTTCTTTTGCCCCTCCTCTTTGACAAATACACATGGATCAGCTTTCCCTTGCTGAAAACCTAGAGAAAACAATGTCTCAGTGAGTTTTGTGTGCCAACACCGTGCACTTTGTTTGAGACCATAAAGGGACTTCTTTAGAGCACAAACAAATCCCTGTTTTACCTGTACACCATCAGGTGGAAGCATATAAAGTGATTCACCTAGAGATCCGTACAAAAATGCTGTATTCACATCGTGGTGACTAACGTGTAGATTCTCCTCTGCAGCTAGCTTGAGCATAAGCCTAATGCTCTCATATCTCACTGTGGGTGAGTAGGTCTGGTGATAGTCTTCACCTGGTACCTGTGCAAAACCTCTGGCTACCAATCTGGCTTTGTGTCTGACTATCTTGCCATTTTGATCAGTCTTCACTTTGAAGACCCATTTGCTTCCAAGCAGTTTCATTCCTGGAACTAGAATCATAGAATCATAGAATCATAGAATCCAACCAAGCAGTCTTTAAGCAGAGGTTTGACAACCATATGTCAGGAGTGCTCTGATGGTGTTTCCTGCTTGGCAGGGGGTTGGACTGGATGGCCCTTGTGGTCTCTTCCAACTCTATGATTCTGAACGGGGCAAAAGAGGGCGGTCCCCGGACGTGCCTGGCCTTAAATGGGCTAGGCCACGCCCCCCGGCCCCGCCGATTGGCGGGCAGGGTTGCCGGCACGCCCGGGGATTCCCCTGCTCTCGCGGGGGCAGAAGGCCAGCCCCCGTGAGTGGAGTGTGTGGGAGGGGTTAGCCCGCAACCCCCTCTCCTCTCTAGCTCGGAAATGGCTTTGCGTGGCAAGTCCCCTCCCCCAATTGAAATAAAGACACGTGACACATTATTTAAGGTTAATGGGCATAAAAAGGCCACAACTGTATTGATTACAGAATTGGAAGGTATTGGCCTTAGGCATTGGCTCCTATCGACTACCCGGCATGGAGACTGGGAAGGGTTAACCACAAGCCATGGGGGGGTCCTGTTGGAGTACGCCAACTAGGATCCCACGGGTGTCACTGCTCGGGGCCGTGCCGGAGGCCCTTACCTCCCTAGGTTTCGGACAAGGCAATGCCCCCCGGAGTCCTCTACCGGACTACCCATTTTCATTGGGGGAAGGTGATGGCGCTCCCTTCCCCCCCCATTCATTTGCCTAACAATAACCCCTGCCAATGCCTAACCGCCACTTGAGCAAAGCTCGCCGCCAATACCTTCAGCTGAATGGGGCAAAAGAGGGCGGTCCCCGGACGTGCCTGGCCTTAAATGGGCTAGGCCATGCCCCCCCCAGCCCCGCCGATTGGCGGGCAGGGTTGCCGGCACGCCCGGGGATTCCCCTGCTCTCGTGGGGGCAGAAGGCCAGCCCCCGCGAGTGGAGTGTGTGGGAGGGGTTAGCCCGCAACCCCCTCTCCTCTCTAGCTCGGAAATGGCTTTCCAGAAGACTTGGGCCAAAGCTTGGATCTTCAGTGGGTGGGTCTGCGGCCACAGCTGACAGAAGGTGGCTCACAACAACTGTCCTGGGACCAGCTAAGAGGAGAGTCCACAAATTCATGTTTGAATGGAAGCTATACCACATCAATTTCTAAAAATGAGTTGGTAGTTTAAAAATATTCTTATAAAGAAATAAGCATGGGTTCCAGGTCTGAAAAAGTTTAAGGTGTTGTTTTCTGCATTTGAAGTTTGTGAGCTTGGGGAAAATGGATTGCAGATGGGTTTCATGTAAGGTCCAACATACAGTGGTGCCCCGCAAGACGAATGCCTCGCAAGACGAAAAACCCGCTAGACGAAAGGGTTTTCCGTTTTTCAATGCGCTTCGCAAGACGAATTTCCCTATGGGCTTGCTTCGCAAGACGAAAACGTCTTGCGAGTCTTGCAATTTTTTTCACTCCCCCCCCTTTTCCTAAGCCGCTAAGCCGCTAATAGCCTTTTAGCCGCTAAGCCGCTAAGCCTTTAATAGCCGCTAAACCGCTAATAGCGCTAATCCGCTAAGCCGCTAATAGGGTTGCTTCGCAAGACGAAAAAACCGCTAGACGAAGAGACTCGCAGAACGGATTATTTTCGTCTTGCGAGGCACCACTGTATTCCTCCATTATCTAGCTGACAATTTCATTTCCCAGAAGTTGGAAGAAGCAACAAGGGAATCATCTATCTTGGACCTGGTCCTCACCCACAGTGAGTGGCGGAGCAACCTGCTGCAGCCCCCAGACAGCATCAAAAGGAATGACAGTAAGAGCTGTTCAACAGTGGAATTTGCTGCCAAGGAGTGTGGTGGAGTCTCCTTCTTTGGAGGTCTTTAAGCAGAGGCTTGACAACCATATGTCAGGAGTGCTCTGATGGTGTTTCCTGCTTGGCAGGGGGTTGGACTCGATGGCCTTTGTGGTCTCTTCCAACTCTATGATTCTATGATTCTATGAATGGCCAGCTGAGATTTAGAACAAGAAGCACATTGGGAAACTATATCCCTTGCTTGGGCCAAGGGAATAGAAAACTGTTTTGCCAATGCTTTCGCAGGAAGGTGAAAGGTGTTATGACATAGTATAGGATCAGAAAAGAGAGAAAAGGCAGAAATGTCCCCCAAAGCCGCATCTGCTCTTGCATTGCCCTCTGCTAAATACCATGGGTGCGATGTGTGGGAGCGAAGATGTGCAACATAATAAGGGAACTCTCTGTGCTGAAGTAAGGCCTGCAGGGCAAGAAACAAGGAAAACAAGTCAGAATCCAAGGAAGGAGTTATATAAGATATTGGTAAAATAGCAAAAAGGTGATATACATACTGAGTATCCACAATAAGATTGAAAGGTTGAGTAGGAAAGGATTGAAATGCAAGAATCACAGCCGCTAGCTCAGCTTGCTGAGCAGAAGACTGTGGGGGGGGGGTAAATAAACATTTCCATTGTCCTCCCTCCTCCCATGTCACTACCCCCTCTACTTCTTGTTCCATCTGCGAAAAGGGTCAATGCAGAGGGGAGAGGTGTGAGAGACAAGGGGGTAGCCAAAACATAGGTGACCTGTGTCAGAAATGTCAAACCGTCATCCTTTGGAGCGTTAAAAATGATGACACCTATAGACTTCCGGGTTGTCGCCATCGCCGCATGGCGGACTCCCTCCGAGCTCCGGAGGGGGTCTGCTCGGCAGGGGCTGGGTCCTACCGCGCCGGCGACGCGGGGACCCTTAAAAACCACGGGCACGGAGCCCGTGGACATGGGTGACTCGGCTGGCACCGTTAGCGCCCTCCCGACTCGTGAAGGAGCCTTTTTAAAGGCTTCGGATCGGGTGCCGGGGAGCGGCGTGGTGCTTTGAGTCCTCTGCTTTCCCTGCCGAGCGAAGCCGCATGCCATTCGACGGAGAGCGCTGACTTCTTCCATTGGAAATTCGGACTATTAACAACAACCCGTGAGTAATTGGGAAACCGGGTTCAAAAGGAGAAAAAAAGAATTTTTTTTCGGATTCGGCACGAGCGGGGGTGATCTAAAAAGGAAGTCAGTCCCCCCCCCTACTGTAAACATTCTAAAACAAGGACTGGGTAACCAAGGTCGAAAGAGAAGCATACTCTTGACAAAAATCATTAATTCCACGATGGGAAATTACAAGAACTGTGCTGGAGGAGAAGAGTGGAGGGTGAGAAGGAAAATGTAACCCCCCCTGGGAACCGGGGCGATTCGCAGAGCCTGGCGAAGAGAGACGGAGACTTTGACAGCTGTCAAAGTAGCTGTCAAAGTTGGAGAATATAAAGAGGACTTTGTTAGGAGGACTTTGCTGGTTAATTTTGTTACAATTTGATACAATATGGATATAAACTGTCGGAAAATAAGGAACAACAATTTGACTTTTGGATTAGAGGATACAAAGTTATTACAATTCCCCTAGAGGGGTTTCGGGACATTACAAAAACGGTCGTAAGTGGAAAAATACTCTTGGATTCGTACAGGACTTGTTATCTTCTGGGAAAGCTGCAAAACTGAAATAGTATTTTGTCTACAGAGGTGTTTACATTAAAGGAGACAATAGAATTTTCTATTGAAGAAAGGAAGGGACGCGCTAGCAATGATACAGATGCAGATTAAAGAGAAGACTTTGAGATTCAGAAATGTTCCAGAAGAGGAGAAGGAGGATATTTGGAAGAAGATGATTGAAACTTTAGCAAAGTGGCTACATTTACAGGAAAAAGACATAATAGAACAGACAGAGAAAATCTTCAGAGTGAACTCAAGAAAAGCAAAAATGAACAAATGGCCGGCAGACTGCATCATTGTATTCACATCGAATTGGATGAGAGATAAGATCCTCCAACTAAAGAGTAAGAACAAATTAACCATAGATGGAAAGGAAATAATAATTTTACGAGAAGTCCCACCTAGGCTGATAAAAAAGAGACAGCAATTCCAATTTCTAACAAAAGCATTAAAGGCCAAAGCAATATCTTTCAGATGGGAATACCCAGTGGGGATTTCCTTCAACTTCAAAGGAAAAAGAAGACGATTTGAGACATTTGAGGAAGCAGATATGTTTTGGAGGAAGTATCGAGGAGAATTAGGAGGTGGGAAAAGTGAAGTAAGAAATGAGGAAGGAAGAAAGGGAGAGCTATCGGATGAGGCGGAAGAAGAAGAAAAAGCTCAGCAAAGGGTGGAAGGATAAAGAACTACGCCAGTGGTTTGATATTGGCAATCAGACCAATAACTATTACAAAACCCCTCTCCTTTACCACTGCAGATAACGTAAACTCTTTCCATTAACTTTAGAATTTTTTAACTAATAAATAATGAAATTTAAATTGTTATCATGGAACGTGAATGGTCTAAATAATAGGAGGAAGAGGCAGAAAATAGAACGTATCTTAGAGAGGCAGAAGTGGGACCTTGCTTGCTTACAAGAAACCCACATCAATACTAAGCATAAAAGACTATTGGTAAAACCAAAGTTAGGGGAAGAATTCATCGCATCTGATGTAAGAAAAAAGAGGGGGGTTGTAATGTATGTTAAAAGCAAATATGAACCGGAATTGATATATGAAGACAAAGAGGGGAGGATTATAATAGTCAAAATGTTGAAATCAAACCTTTATTAGGCATTATGCAAATAAAAACCGTAAGAAAGAAAATAACATGTAAAAGCCTTGAAATATATATAAAAAGGCAGCAGTTGGTTACAATCATATATATATATATATATACATATAAAATCAGTGGTTTTCCTTGTTAACCTGCTCCTTGGAGGACTGCAGCCAAAAACTCGGCTACCCCCGCCGTTACCCTTTGGTCAACGTCGGATAGGCAGAATCCCACACATTCACCTTGCTGGGGTTCCAGACCACCCAAAAGAGGGGACAGCACGCGTTGACGGAGCGTACTGTACAATGGGCAATGAAAGAGAATATGCTCTACAGTGTCCGGGACATTCATAGAGCATCTGCAGAATCTCTTGTTTCTAGGGATGTTTTGATATCTTCCCCAGACAAATGCTGAGGGAAAGACGTTCAACCGGGCCAGCATAAAAGCCCTACGTTGGGCTGGGATTATTAATTTAGTGACGTAATTGACTCTGCTATCTAAGATATTTAAATCATAGAATATGGGGGAGCAAGTTTTGTTTACAGCTGCCATAATATTTTGTCTCTCCACATCCTTTAGTCTAGCTAGGATATTATGGAAAATGTATTGCTCATTAGAATTATACAGGGGCTCCAGCTCGATGCCTAAAGATTCAATCTTTTTTTCGAGGTACTGATACCATCTTGATTTATAGGAGTCTTTGAGCAGATCAGCGAGCAGGCTTGATGGAGAGCAGCGAAAATGGCAGCGTAACCAGTACTTTATTGAGGTGGACCAGGCCCAGTATTCCATTGTGTGTATGCCTATTTCTGCACACATTGTTTCATATTTGATCGCAGCTGGGAGTCCAAGAATACGTCTCAGAAAGCTGGAGTGAATCTTATTTAAATCACTGTTATATGCTTGAATCCATAGCGGGATTCCATAGAATATCTGGGCTTGCACTTTTGTTTGGAAAATCTGATTGGCCGCAGGAATAAATTGATTACCTTTCTGATAATAAAAACGGGCAACTGCTGATGAGGTGCACTTTGCCTGTTTTATGGCATTTGTGCGATGACTTGCCCACCCTAGATTGCTCTGGAATAAGATTCCCAGATACCTATAGATTTTTACTTGTTGGATTTCTTGCCCTCTTATTTTCCATTTCTCTAGTTTCCAACCATTTGAGAAGACCAAAATTTTTGTCTTCTCGTAATTTATAGAGAGTTTATTACATTCGCAGTAAAGGGTCAGAGAAGATATAAGACGTTTCAGACCCAAGCTCGTTAATGATAGTAGGACTGCATCGTCTGCGTATAATAAGAGAGGAACTGGTTTCTGATTAAGTTTAGGGGCATGTGATTCTATTTTTTGAAGGTGATCTGGCAAGTCTGATAAGAATAAGTTAAATAGAAAGGGGGCAAGAATACATCCTTGTTTTACCCATTTCGAGATTGGGATGTCTGATGAAAGATGACCTATGGTGTTAAGTTTGACTTGACAGACATTGGAAGAGTATAGATTTTGTATTAGAATCAATAAGCGCTGATCAATTTTTAGTTCTGCGAGTTTCCTCCACAGCTTTGGGCGGTCAATTGAGTCGAATGCACCACGAAAATCTACAAAAGCAGCATATATCTTAGATTGCCTTTGAGATCTATATTTTTCAACCAAATGCATAAGTATAAGGCAGTGGTCTAATGTAGAGCAACCTTTAGAGAAACCTATTTGTTCTTTCCCTGGTAAATTTAAATTTTTCATCCATATAAGGAGTTTGGATAGGAGGTGCTTAGCGTAGATTTTCCCTATCACTGATAGTAAGCTTATCGGTCTGTAATTCTTTGGTTCTTTTGGGTCGCCATTTTTAAAGATTGGGATAATTATTGATCTTAACCATATCTCCGGTATGATCCCATCTTTGTCTATGAGAGTAAACAATTGAGCTAGGGGTTCTGCCCACCAATCTATATAGGTCTTAAATAATTCTATTGGTAGACCGTCTGGCCCAGGCGATTTCCCCGATTTGAAATTTTTAACTATCTCTCTAATTTCCACTTCTTCTACCCTTGGCCACTCCTGGAGTTTATTGATTTTATTTATAGCGGTCTCATTTCCTTTAAGTTCACTGTGTAGATTGTTAAATACAGATGTAAAGTATTGGGACCATTTGGATTCTGCAATTGGTGGTTGGGTTAGTTGATTTTCGGCTTTCAGTCCTCCGTACACTAGGTTCCAGAACGCTTTGTTGTTTTTACTCTGAATTGAGTCAAATAGTTGTAGCCATTTTTGGGTTGCATATTTCTGTTTCTTTTCGGCCAGAATGTAATGATATTTTCTTTTTTCATCGAGATAAGAGGGCTCTAGTTTAATGCGATTATTTTTAAATGTTTGACGCAGTTTTCTTTTTAGCTGGAAACATTCATCGTCAAACCAGGGGCTAGCGCTATGTTTAAGTATCCAACCTTTAAGTGGAGTACTAAGCTCTACAAACATTTGGAAGATTTCATTATAAGTTTTCAGAATATCACTGCAGGGATTAGTGGTCTTTAAATTGGATAATACTTGTTTTCTCAGGTTGGCTGTGAGTTTTTGCCCCACTGCTGCACTCATTTCCTGAGACCATTTTAATTGAGTCATTTGTTTGTATTGAGAAGGTTCTATGATATTGTACTTAGTTATTTTGGTTTCGTTCTTTAAGTTTATAGACAGCGATAGTGGCTGATGGTCGCTTTCAGTACGCGTTCCAATTTTGAGGTCCATGATCGAATTTATAATATTATAAGGGGCAAGAATATAGTCAATGACACTGCATCCTCGGGGGGAGAAGTATGTAAACTCCCCGCTTCTATCGCCTTCTGTTGAGCCGTTCACAATCTGCAAATTAAAGTTGTTACATAATTCGAGTAGGCGTAAGCCTTCGTTGTTTACAACCCTATCTCTGGAGAAACGTCCTATTTTCAGGGCATGTGCGATATCATTATCAGTATTCCAATTTAATTTGCTACATAGTTGTTCATTGTTGGTTCCCACTCTTGCATTAAAATCACCTGCTATTATCAGTGAAGCATTTGGGTATTTATCGGTCAAATTTTCTATATAGAAGGTTAGCTGTGACCAATTTTCACTGCTGCTGTTGTTTTTGGTTGGGGGGATGTAGACGTTTACAAGTAGCAAGGTATCGTCTTTTTGTGTTAAAAGTAGAGCTTGTGCAAGTGGAAAGCATTTTTCTAGCTGCTTGATCTCAAACCCTGAGTTGTCTTTGATCATACAACAGAACCCTGCTTTCGGCCGGCCCTTCGTCTTTGTTTTCAAAGCGGGTTTCGTATAGGAGGTGAATCCATTAATTTTAATATCTCTAGTTGACCATGTTTCTTGTAGAAGTATTAATTCAAAATCTTTGAAGAAGTTCATTAGGTCTGGGTCTCCGCCTTTGTTTCCCCACCCTGCAATATTCCAGGACAGTAAGCGTAGAATCCGTTTTTGAGTTGGTGGCTGGTTAACAGCATTTAGTCATTCTAGTTCTGTTATTGAGTCCAGCGAGGAATTTTGTCTTTTGCAAATACAGCCATTTGTCGCTGCTTTCGGTGGGGAGGGTAATGGTGGGTCTTTTAGGGGGGGGGGAATGAAGGGAAGCTGCCAAAAAGCTTTATGGAAATGGTAAAGATTTTTGATTTAGTGGATATATGGAGATATAAACTTCCTGTTGAAAAGGAGTTCACATATTTCTCAGAACCAAAAAACTCGTATAGTCGAATCAACAGTATATGGATTACTAAGGATATGACAATTGAAGCAGAGAATGCCGAAATATTGCCAAAAACACTTACAGATCACAATCCAGTATCATTAACTCTTAAAGGAAAAGAGGAGAAAGGGGAAAAAATGTGGAGAATGAATGTTTTCTTATTAAAAAACGAAAAAGTAATACAAGGAGCCAGGAAGTTGATGAAGGAATATTTTGAAAACAATTGGAGGAAAGGGACAGATGTTAAAACAGTGTGGGATGCTGGGAAGGCGGTTGTTAGGGGATATTTCATACAACCAAACTCAATAGCATATAAGAATAAAGAAAAAAAGAAAAGGGGGCTTTTAGAAGAAATTAAAAGGAAGGAAAAATTGGCCTATGCAAGCAAAAATAAAGAGAGATTAAATCAAGAAATTAAATTACTGAGAGTAGAATATAATAAAATTATAGAACAGGAGGTAGAACAAGAAATCAAATTTTGGAAATATAAAAATTTTGAATGGGCAAATAAGCCAGGCAAGATCCTTGCCTGGCAGCTAAAGAAACAAAGAAATGAAAAATTAATAAATAAAATAAAAGTAGAAGAGAGGACAATAAGGGATATGACAGAAATTAAAAAAGAATTTGAAAAATATTACAAAAAATTATATCAAAAAGATGAAGTGCCAATAGAAGAAATAGAGGAATATATAAAGAAAAATAAATTAATAGAGATAGCAGAAGAAGACCATAAATTATTAAATGAACCAATATCAACCGTAGAAATTAAGGAATCAATTCAAAAATTAAAAATAGGGAAATCCCCAGGTCCAGATGGCATACCAGCAGAATATTACAAAGAAATGTTAAATGAATTAATTGACCCACTAAAAGAAGTAATAGAGGAAGCAGTAGAGAAGGGGAATATTCCAGACTCTTGGACTCAAGGGTATATAACGCTCCTGCCAAAACAAGGTACGGATTTGGAATCGGTCTCAAATTATAGACCCATTTCATTGTTAAATTCCGATTATAAAATTTACGCAGGATTATTGGCTAATAGGTTGAAAAAAATTATAGGAAAAATAGTACATAAAAATCAGGCTGGATTTGTGGAAGGTAGACAAATAAAGGATAATATCAGAAATATAATAGACATAATGGAATATCTACAAGTAAGAAGAGACAAACAAGCAGCCCTGATTTCAATCGATGCGGAGAAGGCTTTCGACAAAATCTCATGGGAATTTATGAAAAAACTATTAAAAGAATTGTGTCTAGGTGAAAAATTCCAAAAAGGTATAAATGCAATATATAACCAACAGAAAGCAAAAATTATTATTAATGGAGAGTTTGGAGAAGAAATCAACATCTTTAAAGGTACAAGACAAGGATGCCCCCTATCCCCAATGTTATTTATAATAGTATTAGAGGTTCTATTAAAGAAAATAAGGCAGGACAACCAAATAAGAGGAATAGCAGTTGGTGAAAAAAGATATAAGTTAAGAGCCTTTGCAGACGATGTTATGATCACAACAGAAAATCCCCTACAATGTACACCTAGAATATTGGAATGCATAAACGAATATGGCAGATTAGCAGGATTCAAATTAAACTATGGGAAAACCAAAATACTAGTGAAAAATATGGAAGAAAAGGATAAAGTGAAATTACAAGAAATTACAGGATTGGAAATTAAAAAGAAAATAAGGTATCTTGGAATAAATTTAACAACAAATACTATAGACTTAAGTAATGAGAACTATGGGAAAACATGGAATGAAATAAAAAATGACTTGCAAGTATGGGGAAAATTAAATCTTTCCTTACTAGGGAAAATGTCGGTAATAAAGATGAACATATTACCAAGGATGATGTTTTTATTTCAAAGTATCCCAATACTAGGAGGAGATAAATGTTTTAATAACTGGAAAAGAGATTTGGCTAAATTCATATGGTCAGGGAAAAAGCCAAGAATAAAACACAAAATAATGATAGATAAGAAGGAGAGAGGAGGATTTGGTCTCCCAGATATGGAGTTATATCACGATGCGGTGGGTCTGACCTGGCTAAAGGAATGGATCAAATTAGATGACTCGGATGTATTGGATTTAGAGGGAGTAGAGACGAGATTTGGATGGCATGCCTATTTAATAGATGAAAAAGTGAGAGTACATAAAGGCTTCCTAGGGCATATAATCAGAAAATCTATATATAAAATATGGGAGAAATATAAGAGACTCTTAGAACTGAAAACTCCCTGGTGGGCATCGCCAGCAGAAATTGTCGCAGTGAAAAAATTAAATATGAAAGAAAATTGGGCTACCTATAAAACTGTATTAAAGGAAGAAAACGGAGAATTGGAATTAAAGGACTACACAGAGATTAAAGCTCATATTAGTGATTGGTTCCAATATATTCAAATTAAGTATAGATTAGCAAAAGACAAAAAGTTAGGATTTGAAAAAGAAATATCAAAATTCGATAAATATTTAATACAAGAAAAATCAAAAAATATATCTAAATTGTATAATCTGATTTTAGAGTGGGAAACAAAGGATGAATTGGTTAAAGCATCAATGATTAAATGGGCGCAAGATATTGGGAAAAATATTATGTTTGAACAATGGGAAAAATTGTGGAAAGAAGATATGAAATTCACCATGTGTTATATACTGAAAGAAAATTACCTTAAAATGCAACATAGATGGTATTTAACACCTGAAAGAATAGCAAAAATGAATAAAAACTGTAGCGATATCTGCTGGCGATGTAACACGGGAAAAGGTACCATGATACATATATGGTGGAATTGTTTAAACATCAAACAATTTTGGGAAATAATATATAATGAAATGAAAAAAATGTTTAGATACTCATTTAGGAAAACGCCAGAAGGTTTTCTATTGGGAATTGTACCAGGAAGCCTAAGGGAAGAAGGTAAGACCTTATATTTATACGCAACAGTAGCAGCAAGGCTATTGATTGCGAAAAACTGGAAAAGTGGTATAATACCGACAAAAACAGAGTGGCTTGCCAAATTATTGGAGTATTACAATATATCCAAAACAATGGAAGAAATTGGAAGGATTTCAAAAGAAAAGATAGATAGGGACTGGAAGGTGTTTAAAAGATACTTGCAAAATCATATCGAAAAATCAGAACTCCTATTAGAATAAACAAGTTCCGTTTCAAATACTGATATATCAAATAAGATGGAAAACAATGTGTAATAGAAAAAGAAGTATGAAATTAGGGTAAAGGTGTGTGAAAGAAAGTAATAGAAGTGGAAAGAAATTGTAATTGAGTAGATTGGAAGTCAAACACAAAGGTGGGGTGAAGGGTTGGTGGATGGTGATGGGGAAAGGAACTATTTGTGGGATTGAGTGTAAGTATGTTTGAACATTTTTAAGGATTGTAAGAAATGTATGTTTGTATGCTTGTATATGTATATTAATGATGAATTTAAATTAAAAAAAAAAAGGAAGGGACTGGACGTAAGTTTTTGTTCCTGAACAACAAACCTCTGTAGAGATACCAGATTTCCGAATTAGAACGTTTTCGCAGCTGAACAGGACAAGAAACCTGAGAAAGTGAGGAATAAAAAGAACAAAGGACTGATTACGACATGGAAAGAAAAAAGGGAGGAGCGGTAAAGACCAAGGAAATTAAAGGCCTTTTTTAGATTGGACGTTTGAAGTTAAACATTATTAAAATAAATAAATTAAAAGAAAACCGGCAAGGTGGAACTGGGGAGAAATCTGGCCATGGATTTCGAGACCTCCAGGCTGACAACATACAGACTGATGGACATAGGGAATCTAAACCGGGGAAGGGGGGGGGGAGATTTGGAATCCAAAGGCTGTGCAACTATTTTTTGAATCTTTTTATATCTTTTATCTTTTATATCTTTATATAACTCTTGTATATCATTTCATTTTGATTGGACATGTTTTTTTAAAAAAAAGGGAATTCGTGGAAGGAAACTGGGGTGGATCTGGGGGAAAAATCTTTTTTTTCTATTTTTGTAAATGATATGGGAGGGAGGTAAGATTGTGTAATTTAAATTGGATAGTGGGTTAAACAAATTAAGTTTTAAATGGGGAGTGAGAGATTGTAGAACTAAATTCATGAAAGGGGAATACAGCTGGGAGGGGGAAGGGGGAGTCCCAGAAAGTTGGTATTGAAAGTAAGGCTTTAAGTGTATTTTATCTTTGTATTTCTATATTTTTTGGAAACTTTAATAAATATGATTTTTTTTTTAAAGTGATGACACCTATAAAATCAGCCAAGGCAATTTGCACGGCAGCATTTGTTATGAATAAATGCTGCTGTTCAGTCTGTGAGAAGGGCAGATATATTGATGCAACATCAGAACCGCTCAAAGCTATAGCACGTGAACGTCCTTTGATAACAATGTCTGATGTGGATTCAACAACGGAATAAATGTTTTTAGGTGGGGTGTGTGGTAAATGTAGCCATTCTATAATGCAGATTGTCTTCTTCTTTTCTGTCTGAGCATATAAATTCCTGTTGGCAACAATGGTGTAGCAAACACTGCCAGATGCAGCTTGTGTGCAGCACCTCTAGGTGGTGCATGCGGAAAGGTTTCAATGCTTCACCCACAAAATGTTGACAAAGTGTAGGGGAGTTCCGCATGCCTTGAGGCAGGACAACCCACTGATATCACTGGGTGGGCTGCGAATTGTTATATACTGGCAATGTAAAAGCAAACCGTTCCCTGTCTGCTGGAGCCAGTGGGATGAAGATGGTTCAATGTGGCCGAAAGTCAATTGTTCAGAAATAAGCTGTTCAGAAACAGCTGGTGCCGCTGCTGCTGATTTTTCTTTTGGTAGAGGCCACTGTTCTACCCCCACTGGGGTATCAGTGATCCTGGTTTGCCACACTGGAAACAAGTTGTATCGGTGGCTACAGGCTGGTTTTCATTTAGCGCTGCTGCCAGCAGATGAGCCTTGTGGGTGGTTGTACCAACAGACTGACAAATGCGAAGCATGGCTGCTGTGTCTGTGGCAGGATTGTGTATCATCGGTTGTAACGCAACCTTACAATCCTCATTGGCATTTTCAAAGGCCAATTGTTTGATAATTATTTGTTTGGCTTCAGGATTTTCAATTTGACGACTCACTGCTGTAAGCAGCCTGTCCATAAAGGAAGAATATGATTCTCTTGCCTCTTGCCTGATTGAACCCCACCTTGATTGAATACTGGTGGGTTCTGGGATTTTTCTCATTGCTTGTTTAGCAGCAAGAGCAGTGTCCCTCAATAAGATTTGCAGCAGTGTGGCTTGCACTGAAGCTTGAGTGAAAGGACCACGCCCCATCATGGCATCTATGACGTCTGCAAGGGTAATATTTGGATTATTTCCCCTGATTTGTTGAAACAAAGCTGGAGCATAAGCACGGCAGGCAGTTTCCCATTCGTGGGCAAACAAAACACCTGCTGATTGGGGTAACACTGTACGTGCCAAAAGCTTGATGTCATCTGGAACCAAAAGCTGGGCTAATGTGGCTTCCAAAAGAGCCTGTGTAAATGGGGCTTGAAGTCCATTTGTCCTTACTGACAATTGCAGCTCTTTCAAGATTTTAAAGTCAAAAGGTTGGTGTGTCACTGAAAGTAGCTGGAGTGAGTGCCAAGCCAGGAATCATGCTTCTTTTCAAACCATGTTCTGAAGTTTGTTTCATGATCAGAACAATCCTCTCAAGTGATTGTTTTCACCCTGCTTTAAAAGCAACACTTCAAAGAACGGCTCAAAAAAATAAATACACAAAAAAAACCTTAGCAAAACAGGATTCCCAATGAAATGGTCTGCCTCACAGCCAGAGGCTCTACTCCAAGGAAGCACTGAGGAGGAGTGTGACAGTTTGGAGCTTTGCTGTGTGTTCTCTGATCTGGTGACACATGCTGTCTGTTGAAGTTGAATGGGGAGGGGCCCTTAGATGTCTGAAAGAGTTCTGGGACTTGCTGGTTAATGGGATTTTCTGCCGTCCTCAGCGGATGCTCAGCCCTTCTGTCTATTCCAGCTGTAGTGTTTCAGAAAGTTGCTTTGAGCCAAACACACTCCCCTTTGAAAGTTTCAAGATCTCAAGTCTCAAATGTTTGGTAGCCAAGAGCATGGCTTAATTAGAATTGGAAACACTATTGAAAAGGTTTACTTTTCAAATACATTTAAGTAGGAATTACTCAGCCTTGGAGAAGCCCCTTCCTTGGGTCTCTGTCACTCACCTGTCAGTCACTCATCCATTCTGAATGGGTAGAAAGAAGCACAGAGCTATGACATACAGAGAGGCGTCAGGCAACCTCACTGGAGGAGGACTGGTGATTCTGGCCATGTATCTGAGTCAGTAATCACAACGCAGAGAATTGCCAGAGTTAGAATTAATCATCCTAGCAGAGACTGCTTAGAAGTATGGAATTCAACAACAATCAATCATGCAGAGATGCAACGGAGAACATTTTCTGAAATTAGAAAAAGCTGCCCAGTGCTGGGGAATGACCCCAGTCATGTCCAGTGTGGGAGAGACATGGCAGGATTAACCACCCTGTGCTCTTTCAGCAACTTTCTCTGTGGTCAAGAGCTGTAGGTGCTCATCAAATGGAAGCCCTACTTCCATCTACTGCTCTGAAGTAGGGTCATCTCTGCCTCCAGGTTTTCAACTTTTATGTACATCTTCTGAAAATGCACAAACCTTTTCTCTTGTATGAATGATGCCAGGTTTTAGCTCACTGGTTCCTTTATTTTATCCAGTTTTCTGTTTGGAATCTTAATGGCTCCCCCTTTGTATTTTTTTTAAAATAATTTTTATTAACTGGCTAATCACATCAAATTAAATCACATCATATAAATTCCAAATTACAAAGCCAAATTTTTAAATTTTGTTGGGGGAACCCATACTTCAAGATCCAAAGGGGGATTCAGATCATCTTCTTTACTGCGTTAATGTCCAAATCAGTCCCAATCAGTCCAAACAAAGTTCATAATTCTATCCAGTCTTATCTTGGTGTTTCCACATCATATCTTATTCATATAATTTCTCTTTTTCCTTTACGATCTCTTCTGTTGGTCTCCTTAAGCCGATAGCAAGTATAATAATCCTGTGTGGATTTCCCGTTCCTCCACTAAGTCCAGATGGTTTCCATATATCTCCTTAGTAGATAACCTCGTTCTTTCCATCATAAATTTTGGCATTTGTCGCTCTTAAGTCCCACCGAGGAGTTGATCCACGATATGTAAACAACTCTATTTCTCTCTTTCTCCTCCCAGACCCAAGAGCTCCAACAATGCCTCCCAAAATGGCGACGGCATTTTTAACTGCGTCATTCCAGAACTCTTAGCTTTCCAGCTTCATCTTGAAACATTGCTTTGGATCGAAAGTTTATCTCCACACAGCCTTAAATCCACAGCTTAAGTCCTTAGTTTCTGACTCATTAGGGGAGGGGATTCTTGTTAAATCACATAAAAAAAGGAAGGCAGGTTTTCTCCCCCCTCCCCCATTTGTCATACCATATCTTGACGTATCTTCTCATATTTTATTCTTGTCTTGTTATCAGAGATCTCTTCTGTCAGCAGTCTTTACTCCCCTTTTTCCTTGAAGCATGTGCAATTAATCTTGTCCAAATTGTTTCTTTTAAAGATCATTTGCAACTAGCGGCGCGAATCAGGAACGGCGTCCAGGAGAGCCGGAAATCCCACAGGAGGGCTTTGTGCCTAGTGCCCCCACCCCCATAAATTCGGGGGTGGTATAGGGCACAGCAGGCAAGGGCCGTCCCCCGCACAATTCTGCACCTCCTCCCAATTGCTTAGCCCAGCCATACTGAATTCTGTCTGTTGATCACACTCAAACACAACAAGGGACTAGGGATGGAGGAGAAATGTGATTCAATTTGCATTTAAAGGCAAACCTACTTAATTTGCACTTCCCAAAACAAAATGAGTACTGAAGTGCAGCCATTGTTTGAAATCCACACTTGCTGAATTTTGCAAGGTTGTCCTCCAGTCAAGCCATGTGTCCAGAAATGCATGTATTAGGGAAATAACATACAGAAATGTATTACATTAATTTAAATTGTTTTACAAAAATACATTAGGCAAGTTATACATACAAACTATGTGCATGTTATGAGAAATTTGCACTAAAAATGCTGGTGATTTTTTCTTTTAATTGCAAACTGATGTGGGAATGTGGCAAAATATTTTTAAGGTGACATGGAAATGAGGAGAGCTAAGCTTAAGACATGGGTATAGCCAAGGAGGGGCAGATCCAAAAATATTATTGAAAAGCATTGAAAGTACTCAATTATCTGAGGTTCTGCTCCCCCTCAGCAGAAGCCTGGCCCCCACAATGTCTTATTTATGGTGTATTTTTGCCTGTGACTTAAGAAACTGAAACTGAAAGATTCTACCGTCCTTACAAGGGAAGTAACCTAGGCACTATCTCTCATTCAGTTCTGTAGCTTGGGGGTTCCTTCTACTGGACCCTTCGCCAACCTGGGGCTGGAAGCTTGAGCTTGGGTCCTGCTTATGGGTTTCCCTTTGGGGCATTCACTGTGGGAGCAGGATCCTGAATTAGATGGGCCATTGGCCTGACCCAGCAGGTTTTTCTTAGTTTCCTATGTTCACATGCTGGTTTAAGAATAATCAATGTAGGTGATGTATTTTGGAGAGGTTCTGGCCCTATCGGGTTCTTTATAAGGGTGCTTTGTATGCTGCCATTCTTTCTGAAGGCACCTTGGTATCTCTGGTCCCAGCCCATGCCCTCATGCCATAGACCTGGCTGTTCCTTTCTCTCCTTGCAGGCTGAAGAGAAGCAGAAGGCCTCAGCTGCATTTGCTCAGCTCCACACTGCCATGGAGATCCTGGGAATTGTGGTGGAGGAGCAGAAGGCCATCTGGCGAGTTTTGGCCGCCATCTGCCACCTGGGTGCTGCAGGGGCTTGCAAAGGTAAGACTAACGGCTGGCAAAGGTGGCATTTTGGGCTGGGTGGTTCTACAAGGAGACTGCTGTGCTGGATCCATCTGCTGCAGCCTGAGAAAGGAGATGATGGAGATGTCCCTGCTTTGCAGGCTGCATGGTGCAGCATTTCAGAAAATCAAGCCATCTGCTTGGGCTCATTTGTCTGAATTCCCTGCCCCCTTTTAGCCTATCCTTCTAGGAGCATTACAGAAAGTCAATGGATCTCAGTTCAGCCTCTCTGCTTGAGAGGCTGCTGTTTTCATATAATGCTGGTCTTGCACAAGGCCTGCTCTTGGAGATCCCTGGAGTGGGAGGAGAGCCAGAGAAAGTGCAAGACCCTCCAATATGTGTTCTGTCTGAGCCAGCAAGCAGAGTGTGCCACCCACTGCAGAGTTGGCAAAATGTTAAGCCACTTGCTATCTTACATAGAACCATAGAATTGTAGAGGGCTGCCTCATGGAAACAAGCCTGTTTTTTGCTGCTCCAGAGAGTGGTACCCAAACCAACAGATTCAAATAACAAAAGAGGAGATTCTGATTAAACTGGGAAGAACGTTCTGAAGATAAGAGCCATTTAACGGTGGAACAGACTCCTTGGAGGCTTTTAAGCAGAGGTTGGATGGCCATCTGGCATGGATACTTCAGTTGAGATTCCTGCATTGCAGGGGGTTGGACTAGATGACCCTTGGGGAGGCCCTTCCAACTTTACAATGCTATGATTTCCTCAACACCCCTCAGCCTCCCGGGCTGCTCACACGTCCTGATCTGAATATGCCTCCTAGTAGGAGTTGCCTTATTGTGGCGTTCCCTGGGCTTTGAAGAGTGGTTGCCTAGGAAAGCTGCAGAATGCAAATCCCTGGGGTGATAATTTTAGAATGAGACAAGGGACTCTCACAGCCACCCCTTGGCTCCCTTAAAATTAAAATGTGGGCTAAATGTTCAGCACAACAGTAGTCCAAGAGGATAGCAAAATCATACAAGGATCATGAAAGTGTATTATCAGAGATGGCTACAAGCAATGCTTCTGTTCCAGAGTCATAGAATCATAGAATCATAGAGTTGTTATAGACCACAAGGGCCATCGAGTCCAACCCCCTGCCAAGCAGGAAACACCATCAGAGCACTCCTGACATATGGTTGTCAAGCCTCTGCTTAAAGACCTCCAAAGTAGGAGACTCCACCACACTCCCTGGCAGCAAATTCCACTGTCAAACAGCTCTTACTGTCAGGAAGTTCTTCCTAATGTTTAGGTGGAATCTTCTTTCTTGTAGTTTGGATCCATTGCTCCGTGTCCGCTTCTCTGGAGCAGCAGAAAACAACCTTTCTCCCTCCTCTATGTGACATCCTTTTATATATTTGAACATTGCTATCATATCACCCCTTAACCTCCTCTTCTCCAGGCTAAACATGCCCAGCTCCCTTAACCGTTCCTCATAAGGCATCGTTTCCAGGCCTTTGACCATTTTGGTTGCCCTCCTCTGGACACGTTCCAGTTTGTCAGTGTCCTTCTTGAACTGACATGTGCTGCCTATGCACTGGTGGAGGAAGAGGGGACGGGCGGAGCGCACCACCCCCGGCAGAGCAATCCCAGTGGGGTTCCATCGTGGTTGCCCCCCCCCCCGCCCACACTGGGCGTCCCACCCCCACAGGCGGCATACCGCGCCCCCAGGACGCGTGCCAGCCCTGCCCCCGCCTGCTCTCTGCCCTCAGTGCCGGAGCATGAAGCTCTGCCACTGTGCCTATGCACTTGTTTATCCATCTGGCTCCATTTTGAATTTGCACCCTCAGCCTTCATTACCATTTTATTATGGTAATGAACAGAGTTGAGTCTGATACTGCTGGCTCCTCTATCAGCTCCTACCCATCAGTCTCCCAGGTGCCATCAACACTGCCTGGCTTTGCAACTGTATTTTATTTTCTTCTGATTATGATTTGGTGTTGCTGTGTCTGAATTATAGCAAGAAGAATCTTCATCTCTGTAGCATGTCACAGCACCATTAATCAACTATAATTATTTTAAAATTTGGAAAGTTCACTGCTTAGGATGATGTCCTTCACCTGCCAAATGCTTAATACCAGAGTTTCCTGTAGATAGTATGAAATATCCAGGAATTTTAGTGAGGCTCTGGGTTCAGTTCTGGAATCAAGCCTTTGATACCCTGTCTAAGGCAACATCCCTCCCTTTTGACAGCAGTGGCTTGTTGATTTCTAAACAGAGGATCACTTCATTGCCCTGTAATGCTTCATTCCAGATTTTTGAAGATTACTTGGGAATTGCAAAGAGTGTGATTGCATCCCCATGTTCCTGCTTTTTTATTGCTGCAATTGTCACATGATAGTTTGGTGATTATGGGTGACACACTGCATGGAGATTTCCCTTGCATTTTGAATAGTTGGAGCTTGGTTTCCAATAGTAAAATTACCACTAAAGTTCATGGGTTATTACTAAGGTGGTGGTTGCTACTGCGGCTTCTGCTTCTTCTCCAGCTCATTGCACACAGCTCTTTACAACAAAAGTCTTATCAGTGGCAACCTGCCCATTCTGTCCATGGCCAATGCTTAGGCCACATTCAAGTCATACCTTTAAAGCACTATGATACCTCTTTAAACAGTCATGTTTTCCCCAAAGGATTATGGGAGCTGTAGTCTGTTAAGGGTGCTGAGCATTGTTAGGAGCCCCCTATACCCCTCCCAGAACTACAGTTCTCAGAGTTTCCTGGGAAGAGGGATTGATTGTATAGCTACTCTGGGAACTGTAGCTCTGGGAGGGTAGGGGAGGAAGTTTCAGACATACGTAGGTGAGTTCATCTCTGTTATAATCTTTTCCAGCAAGGTCACATCAGGAAAAGTTTGGTTCTCACGAAAGTAGCTTGACTAGGCCAGATACTTCCTAGTTTATATCTTCACCATATTGCGGGCAACGGAAGGGTGTTGTCTCTGCAAACTAATGAAGTTCTGTGAGGGGGCTACGAATCTCCTGACAGCTCTCAGCATCCTCAACAAACTACAGCTCCCAGGAAGCCATGACTGTCTGGAGTGGTGTCATAGTGCTTTATAAGTGTATGCCGTGGGCACAGGAGCTGAGTAGACCTTTGCTCCCCAAAAGATTCCTTGTGATTGTGCCTTCTGGCAGCCAAGCAAGTACCTGTGTTGCAGCTCTGAGCTTCCCATCAGGGTCCACTGCCATCTCCTGAGGTCCGGAGAGGGAGCATCAGGGATCAAAAGAGGGCTCAGAATGTGGTCAGGGTGGTTTTCGGTGGTGGTAAGAACAGCCAAGGCGGTTCAGGTTGCCTTGTGGGGCTTCTGAAGGTTCTTCCAGGTCCTCATTTGTTCTCTGTGGGGTTTCTTGCCTCTTTCATATAGGAGGTCTCCATGAGATCTGGGCTAGGCAGAATCTTGGCCTGTTTGGAAGAACTGAATACCAGGCTGCTTCAAGACCAGCTATTTAGTGAGGCACATCCTGCTTCATTCAATCACTTTACAGGGCATCCACATGTCTGCACAAAATCTGACATTTTTCAGGGGTTTGGGAGTGGAAAAATAAATAGCTCTCCTTTCAGCAGCTCACCCTTTGCTCCAAAAATCGATTCTGTTGCCAAAGGGAATCAAAGGACTCACAGATTTAAAAATGGATCAAAGTAAAATAGAAGTGGACTAAGAAAGAAAAAGATGAATTAGTTCCTATAACTCCAGTCCTCTGCTCTTCCTGCATTCAGTGGTAGGGGGAGGAATCCGAAGGTAAAATGAGCGATGACAGCGGCCCGAGATCTCCGAGTCTTTCCAGTGAGTCGGAAGATTCACAGAAAGGGGCGCCAGTGGTCAGAGCAAGGGGGGCGCCTAGGGGGACACCCCAGGTAGAAGGGACCAGAGGGGACTCAGAGAGCAGCAGTTGGAAATCGGGACCAGCTTCCCCACCAGAGCGCAGTAGGGGGGAGGGGTCCCAGGTATCGGGATCTGGCGGCTCGCCGCAAGCGGGAGGGCAGGAGTCAGGATTGGCCACACCTCCATCGGGGAGCGAGGAAACGGTCAAGAGGAAGGTTGAAGGCTGCGCGCGCGCGCCAAGTTCAAATTCACAGGAAAGCGGCACAGTAAGCAGCCCGGATAGGGAGCCAGGTCCTAAAGCCCGCCGCAAGGAGGGAGAAGAGTCGGGGGGGTCAGCGTCAGAAGAGTCCAGGAAGGAAGAGACCACGGGGGGTAGAGGGACCCAGAGGAGAAAGGAAAGACGGAAGAGGTGGAGTAAGGCTAGAGTATTAAGTTGGTGTACAGGAGGCGGAGACTCAGACGGAGCTTCGCCGGTCTAGCTTCTAAGACGTAGAGCTGCGCGCTGCGGCTTGAAAATGGAAACTGTAACTCAATAAAGAAGTTTGTACAATACTGCCGGCTAGCGTGGTCCTCTGTGAGCTGGGACCTGGAAGCGGCTCTGACAGTAAGCTCCGTCCCAAGATTTTGCACCAAAAGCCTCGCAGCGTGAGTGGGCGCAGCGAGGGGTGGAGATTGGTGCTTCGCAAGCTCACGAAAGTCGGAAGAGATGAATACTGAACAGCAGATAGCAGCCCTGCAAAATGCAGTGTCACATCTAAACACCGAGATACTAGCCTCCAGGAAGAGGGAGGAGGAAGCGGCTGCCGCCTACAAGGATCTCCAAGTCAGGTTGGAAGTGCTTACTAAGCAGGGGCAACCGGGACCCAAATCAGAGGGAATTGGGCTGGGGAGAAGAGGAGGCAGCCTTGTATCTCATTTCGATGGGAATTTACAGCAGTACCCCAACTTCCGAGCAGATGTGCAGTTTGCGCTGCAACTGCTGGATAAAGACTTTAGAGATGAGCAAGAGAAGGTGGGGTTTATTTTATCCCATCTGCATGGAGACGCTAAAGCGTGGCTGCGCAATCTATGGAGAGATAAGGATCCGGCGCTCCGAAGTGCGGATGCCTTCATTAAAGCGATGGATTCGTGTTTTCTATCAAATATAGACGTTGATATCGCCAGAAAAGAGATACATGGGCTGAAACAAGGGAGGGCCAGTGTGAGGCAGTATCATTCCCGCTTTTTTGCACTGGTCAGTGCCCTGGAATGGGACAAGGATTCAGCTCCAGTCAGAGACCTGTTCTGGGAAGGGTTGAACAGTGCGGTAAAAGACGAAATTGCGAGGGGGGAGAGGCCCCGGAGCACTCAGGAGATCGTTCAGAGGGCGCTGACGATTGGAGTGCGTCTAGAAGAACGTCCATGGAGCAGAGATGAAGGGCGTGGAGGACGCGAGTCGGCGAGAGCGCCTTCCTTCTTTCCCAGGGATGCAGCGCGTGCGCTCTCCACGCCTCCGCCAGGAGGAGGAGGGGAACCTATGGAGGTTGGAGGTGCCAGGGCTCAGTCAGCAACCAGAGCCCTAGCACCGGGAGCAGTCAAGGCGAAGCCTCCTAGAGGGAACAGGAAGTGCTACCTCTGTGACAGTCCTCAGCACATGGCGAAAGAGTGTCCCCAGAGGCTCCACAAGCACACTGCAGCCTCCGCGACGGTAACAGAAGCAACTCAGCAGAGAGAACCACAGCAGGGAAACGACGGAGTCTGGCTGGAAACAGAGGCACTGGGGCCCAGCCAGACGAGTCAGTGAAGCAGTCCCCAGGGATGTTGCAGCCCACAGACCCCCTCCCGCCCAAACCAGTAGTGCAGTTCACCGCATCGCTTCAGCTACCCAACGGACTTACAATGGAAGTGCCAATTACCATTGACTCTGGTAGCAACGCGGATTTTATAGGGCAGGATTTCATCGAGCAGCACAAGATAACGCTACTGCCAGCCACGCTGCCCCTGAAGGTTGTCACGGTGGATGGCAGAGAATTGCTAGGGGGGCAAGTGGTGAAGCAAACGCCACCGATGGTGATGCAAATTGGAAATCACAGGGAAGTCATCAGCTTTAATGTCACCCAACTGTCGGACACGCCTGTAGTATTGGGCATGAGTTGGCTGGACAGGCACAGTCCGACGTTGGCTTGGTACCAGCGGCAACTAACTTTCGGCTCCTCTTACTGTGCAGAACACTGCATCCTACCCAGACTGGAGGGGGAAGAAGAGGACGCACAGCTGCAATTGGGCACGCTGCAAGCAGTGCCCCACAAGTACGCAGAATTTTTGGAGGTTTTCTGCGAGAAGGAAGCGGACAAGCTACCTCCACACAGGCCCTATGACTGCAAGATTGACCTTCTGCCAGGGGCGACGCTGCCGACAGGGAACCTATATTCCATGTCTGAAGATGAACTACAGGAACTCAGGGAGTTCATAGATCATAATTTGAAGCGCGGGTTCATCCGGGAGTCCCAGGCAGTGGGGGGCAGTCCCGTATTCTTTGTGAAGAAGAAGGACACGCCCCAAAAAAGGCTGGTGGTGGACTATCGCATTTTGAACTCGAAAACCAAGCCCACGGCTTTCCCCATGCCCAAGATCGACGACCTCCTCACGACGATGCGCAAAGGACGCGTGTTCACCAAGTTGGATCTGCAAGGGGCGTACAATCTTATTCGCATACGGGAGGGCGACGAGTGGAAGACAGCCATGTTCACGCCCCTGGGCACCTACGAATACAGAGTTATGCCCTTTGGATTACAAAATGGCTCCCACTGTTTTCAAGCTTTCATGCATCACGTGTTAGCGGGGCTCCTCTATAAGAAGTGTGTCTGCTTCCTGGACGACATCCTGATATTTTCAGAATCGCAGGAGGTTAACGACAGAGACGTCAAGGAAGTTCTGCAAAGGCTACAGGAGCATAGACTGTACGCCAAGCTGGAGAAGTGTCAGTTCGACATGACGGAGGTGGATTTCCTGGGCTACAAATTGTCGGACAAGGGGCTCGCCATGGACAGCGCCAAGGTTCGCGCAGTGTTGGACTGGAAGAGCCCGCGCAACCGGAAGGAGGTCCAGCGGTTTGTCGGCTTTGCTAACTTCTATCGAAAGTTCATCAAGGGGTTCGCGATGCAGACGGCGGCCATTACCGACACGCTCAGCTCCAAGAAGAAGAAGTTCATCTGGACGGAGCAGGCGGAGCAGTCCTTTCAGAAACTCAAGCGTCTCTTCTCGTCCGAAGAGCAGCTGCTGCATGTAAATCCTAGCAAACCGATGAGGGTTGAGACAGACGCCTCAGACAGGGCCGTGGGAGCAGTCCCGTTGCAGCAAGATCCGCATGGGGATTGGAGGCCGTGCGCCTTCTACTCCAGGAAGCTCAGCAAGTCGGAGCAGAACTACACCATCTGGGACAGGGAGTTGCTTGCCATTCACGCAGCATTCAAGGCGTGGAGGCACTTCCTGATCGGAGCCAAACAGACAGTGCAGGTCCGCACGGACCATAAGAATCTGGAGTACTGGTGCACGGCGAGGTTCCTGAACCAGAGGCACTTACGTTGGGCGGAGTTCTTTGCGGACTTCAACTTCAGGATAGAGTACGTCCCAGGTGACACCAACATCATGGCGGATGCACTGTCCAGGAAGCCGCAATACCTCGAGGAGGCAACGCCAGCGGCGGTCAAGCACATTTTCGCACCAGAAGCGTGGGCGTGCGCTTCGGCAACCGTCGACCTGGATGCGGTACGTCGCGCGCTGCAGGACGACTCTTTCGCACGAGCGAAGATGGAGGAGGTGCACAGGGGCACGGCGAAGGGCGGCGAGTTCCAGATACGCAAAGGGTTGCTCATGCGCAAAGGGGCCCTCTACGTGCCGGGAGACGAACTCCGCGCTAAGGTACTGCAGCAGTTGCACGACGCACCCACCGCCGGGCACTTTGGCACAGAGAAGACGATAGAATTATTCGCCAGAGACTTCTGGTGGCCCAAGATGCGGGGGGAAGTCGCGGATTACGTCGCGAGGTGCGACACCTGCCAGAGGGCTAAGCCAGTGCACAAACCGCCGGCGGGACTGCTGGAACCGCTGCAAACTCCGCTCGAACCGTGGGAGAGAGTGGCCCTGGACTTTGTCACGGATCTGCCCAGCTCGAGGGGCAAGACAGCAGTGCTAGTGGTGGTGGACTTGTTAACCAAAATGGCACATTTCATTCCGTGTGCGAAGGTGGCCACGGCGGAACAGACAGCCAAACTGTTCATAGATCACGTGTTCAAGGTTCACGGTCTGCCACGGTCTATACTGTCCGACCGGGGGCGGCAGTTCATCTCGAACTTCTGGCAGAAGCTGATGGGCATCCTGAACGTCAAGATCAACCTAGCGTCGGCGAGACACCCGCAGACCAACGGGCAAGCGGAGCAGGTCAATGCCATCATGCAGCAGTACCTGAGATGTTACGCAAATCAGCAGCCTGCAACGTGGGTGGACTACCTGCCACTCGCCGAGTTCGTCTACAACAACACGAAGCACGTGTCCACGGGGGTGACGCCGTTCTTCGCCAACAATGGGAGGCATCCCAGAACCTTCCCGGGATTAGAGAGAGTGGGGGAGGGGGAGCCACAGACAGCGGACGCCTTCGCGTCAGAGTTGCAGGAGGTCCACGAACAGCTTCGAAGGCAGTTAGAGCTAGCTAAGCACGCATACAAACTGCAGGCTGACAGACACAGGAGGGTTGGGGAAGAAATACAGGTGGGAGACTGGGTTTGGTTGGCAGCCCAGGCAGTGCCGGCCAGATCGTTAGCGCAAAAGAAGCTCGGCCATAAGCAGCTAGGGCCCTACCAAGTCGAGGCACAGGTCAACCCGGTGGCTTTCCGGCTGACACTTCCGGAGGGATCCAGGATGCATCCGGTTTTCCATAGATCAGTGCTCACTCCCTACAAGGCACCGCACAGATTTCAGGAGCCAGGGA
Source organism: Podarcis bocagei (assembly GCF_964188305.1). Taxonomy (NCBI): domain Eukaryota; kingdom Metazoa; phylum Chordata; class Lepidosauria; order Squamata; family Lacertidae; genus Podarcis; species Podarcis bocagei. The sequence continues at coordinate 94,648,069 of NC_138131.1, read as the reverse complement.
CGGCACCAAGCCCGCTCAGGGAAAGGACCACGCAGGGGGGGTCACCAGAGGGGGAGCCCATCAACGAGGTCACAGAGATTTTAGACTCAAGATGGGGGGAAGACGGAGTGGAATACCTTCTCGCCAGAGAAGGCACCCCAGTCAGTGCCAACAGCTGGGTGCCGGGCTACGCTTTGGAAGAACGTCTGCTAAAAGACGAGTTTCATGCCCTCTTCCCACACAGGCCCATGCCAGCCGAGTTTTTCGACGACTGGCTTTTCACACCCACGCTTTCAGCCAGCACGTTCCAGGGGTTCGACTCGGATGAGGAACCGACACTGAACACACGTTCCCCAGAGGGGTCACCCTCGGGATCTGCCTCAGAACCCTCGTATTGGTGGGATGACCGACCAGAGGAGCAGTGGCGCAGGAAGTGGCTGGAGGGTCCCGGGCGAGCAACGTCCCCAGAAGGGACCGAGGGAGAGATGGACATGGACGTGTTCGGGGAGGACCTTGGGTTCGAGCACGGCGGCACAGAGATGGAAGCAGAGGAGATCGATGTCGGCGAGTGCAAGGAGGAAGAGCCAGACTTATCCAGTTGGATGTACGCCACGGGGAATGAACTGTATCCGGCACTCACCCCCATATCAACGGAGCACCCAGCACCCACGCCTGAAGGAGGGGAGGGGGGAAGGGGGGGCTTCGAGGGGGGGATGGATGTCAGGGGTTCAGGAGCAGAGGCACAGGAAAGGGAGGAAACAGAGAGCGAGGGGGGGGGGAATCCGAAGGTAAAATGAGCGATGACAGCGGCCCGAGATCTCCGAGTCTTTCCAGTGAGTCGGAAGATTCACAGAAAGGGGCGCCAGTGGTCAGAGCAAGGGGGGCGCCTAGGGGGACACCCCAGGTAGAAGGGACCAGAGGGGACTCAGAGAGCAGCAGTTGGAAATCGGGACCAGCTTCCCCACCAGAGCGCAGTAGGGGGGAGGGGTCCCAGGTATCGGGATCTGGCGGCTCGCCGCAAGCGGGAGGGCAGGAGTTAGGATTGGCCACACCTCCATCGGGGAGCGAGGAAACGGTCAAGAGGAAGGTTGAAGGCTGCGCGCGCGCGCCAAGTTCAAATGCACAGGAAGGCGGCACAGTAAGCAGCCCGGATAGGGAGCCAGGTCCTAAAGCCCGCCGCAAGGAGGGAGAAGAGTCGGGGGGGTCAGCGTCAGAAGAGTCCAGGAAGGAAGAGACCACGGGGGGTAGAGGGACCCAGAGGAGAAAGGAAAGACGGAAGAGGTGGAGTAAGGCTAGAGTATTAAGTTGGTGTACAGGAGGCGGAGACTCAGACGGAGCTTCGCCGGTCTAGCTTCTAAGACGTAGAGCTGCGCGCTGCGGCTTGAAAATGGAAACTGTAACTCAATAAAGAAGTTTGTACAATACTGCCGGCTAGCGTGGTCCTCTGTGAGCTGGGACCTGGAAGCGGCTCTGACACTTGGGTATTTGGATCACCCCCAAGAACATAAACTTATTTCAGGATAATTACGCCAAAACTTGGTTAGAGATTAGAAAAAACTTTGTAACCTGGAGTAAACTAAAATTAACATTTCTGGGTAGGATTTCCATTATAAAGATGAATGTGCTTCCAAAATTCATCTTTTTATTTCAAATGATTCCAATACTGGGCGAAGCAGGTTGTCTCAAGATATGGCAAAGAGAAATTTCCAAATTCCTGTGGGAAGGGAAGAAACCTAGGATTAAACACCTGATCTTAATAGACATAAAAGAGAGAGGAGGCTTTTCTCTACCCGACCTAAAACTTTACTACGAGGCAGCCTGTTTCACCTGGCTAAAAGATTGGTGCACGTTGCAGGATTCGGACCTCCTGGAAGGTTTTGACAACTGTTGGGGATGGCACGCCTACCTGATATATGGAAAAGCGAAAATTCATTAAAAAATTACCAACCATATAATAAGAAAGTCACTCTTTGCTGTATGGGAAAAATATAAAGACCTGATGGAGCCTAAAGTCCCGTGGTGGACTTCTCCAATAGAAGCCATAGCAGTAAAACGGAAAAAAAAACCAGGAAAGCTGGCCAACATATAAAACACTTCTAAAAAATGGAGATTACCAAATAAAATTTAAAAACTTTGAGGAAATAAGAGAACACATCTCAGACTGGTTTCAATACCATCAGTTATTTGAAAAAATTAAATCTGACAAACAAAAGGGGTTCTCAACAGAAATTTCCCGATTCGAATCTGATCTGGTAAATTCTAAAAGAAAAACTCTTTCCAAAACTTATCGACTCCTCCTTGACTGGACAGTCAAGGAGGAGGAGGTAACAGTGGCAATGGTGAGGTGGTCCCAGAATTTTGGCCATTCAATAACCATGGCACAATGGGAAAATTTATGGAAGATCAATTGGAAATTCACAAATTGTTACACGATTAGAGAGAACTTTCAAAAAATGCAACATCGATGGTATTCTAACACCATGGAAACTTTCAAAAATGTATAAAAATGTGTCAAGTAATTGTTGGCAATGCGGGGACTCAGGAACATTCTACCATATGTGGTGGATATGTAGGAAAATACAGGTATTCTGGGAGAGTATACATGCAGAACTGCAAAAAATGATAAAGATCTCTTTCAATAAAAAAACAGAGGCCTACCTCCTGGGAATAACAGATTTAGATATTCCACAAAAGAGGAAGGGTATCTTTTTATATGTGACAGCAGCAGCAAGAGTTTTGATCGCAGCAAAATGGAAGAGTAATGAAATCCCCTCTATACAAGATTGGATTCAAAAGCTGACAGAATATGCCGAATTAGATGGTTTATCAGAAAAAATAAAGAATAAATCAAAACAGGAATTTGTTTCAAAATGGAAGGTTTTCAAAGAATATCTGAAAAATAAATATAGTAGTTTAAATTCTGTTGCAGCATTCGAGTAATAGTTGCAAGGTAGATATAAGAAATTATATTTACCGTATTTTTCGCCCCATAGGACGCACCGGCCCATAGGACGCATCAAGTTTTTTTTGGGGGGGGAAATAAAGGGGGGGAAAATTATTTCCCCCCCAGGCGCTTGTGGGGCCGGCAGCAGGGAGAAGCGCTCTTCTCCCCGCTGCCCGCCTTCAGATCAGGTCCGGGGACAGCGGGATGACGCGCTGCGCCTCCCCGCTGTCCCCGGAGCTTGCGGGGCTGGCGGCGGGGTCTCCCCGCCGTCAGCCTCCAAACCACTTCGGGAGACAGCAGGATGGCGGCGTTCCGCCTCCCTCTGTCCCCCGACCTTGTGGGGCTGGCGCTGGGGCTCTCCTGAAGTCTGGAGAGCGAGAGGGGTCGGCGCGCACCGACCCCTCTCGCTCTCCAGGCTTCAGCGAAAGCCTGCATTCGCCCCATAGGACGCACACACATTTCCCCTTCATTTTTGGAGGGGAAAAAGTGCATCCTATAGGGCAAAAAATACGGTATTAAGAATAAGTTTAATTATGATAAAAGTGTGTATTGGCAATAAGTAATATGAATTTGAAATATGGAATAGAAGGGAGGTTGGTTCTTTAGTGTTAAGACCAATAGATGTTTTATTATTTGCTAAGAAAATTATGTGTCTATGGTTATTCTTGTGCGTAATTTGGTACTTGTGTTCTTTTTCTTTTTTCTTGTTGTACCAATAAACTTTATTAAAAAAGAAAAGAAAAGAAAAGAAGTAGAAATGTGAGAAGCAGAAGAAATACCACCAGAAACCCCCGACAAGAGGGGAAAAGTAAATTGCGCAGAAACCCCAAAGCCAGTTAAACCTTAGTTTTGCATGGTGTGGGGGTGATTTCGCTTTTGCGTGGCTATTCCCCCCCCCCCCACAGGTGGAATAAAGACAGACTATGGACACAGCGTTTTAGGTTAATGGGCGAAAATGGCCACAACTTTATTGATTACAGGAAATGAAGGGTATTGGCTTTAGGCATTGGCCCCTAACCGACTATCCGGTCTGACCGGGAAGGGTTAAACACCAACAGGGGGAGCCACCCGAGATGCGTATCCCTAGGCGCTCCCCGAGGGGTTACCGCTCGGGGGCGCGCTTTAGGCCCTAGCCTCCATAGGTTTCGGACGAGGCGTCGCCCCTCGGAGTCCTTTAACGAACTACCCTTCAAGCATTGGGGGAGGTGATGGCGTTCCTCCCCCCCAACCTCATCTGCATGACAATACCCCGCGCAATGCCTACCGCCAAAACCGAGGGAGTTGTGACGATTTGCTACGAGGTAGGCGAAAAAACCAAGTGGCTCACAAAACCAGCCAATTAGCCAAATGGAAAAACTCCTACCAGGCCCCTTGCGGCGACCAGCCAAAGCCCATAGCAAGGTCAGTGGCAAAACCTAGAGGGCGGGTGGGTGGGAAACCGCGTCGTCTCCAGGGTGAAAAGGGGCAAGCCGAGGGCTGCCCCGACCTTAAGTGGCCTTTCTAAGGCCCGCCCCTGCCACCAGCCGATTGGCTGGCGCCACAGGGGATGCTAATTGGGGGAATCCCTGTCTCCCGCGAGGCTGGCGCCAGCCTCGCGAGAGCGAGTGTGGGCGGGGTCGTGATCCCGCAACCCCGCCTCCTCCTGACGATCGGAAGGGGCATTGTGTGGCTATTCCCTCCCCCCCCACAGGTGGAATAAATAAAGACAACGGACACAGCGTTTTAGGTTAATGGGCGAAAATGGCCACAACTTTATTGATTACAGGAAATGAAGGGTATTGGCTTTAGGCATTGGCCCCTAACCGACTATCCGGTCTGACCGGGAAGGGTTAAACACCAACAGGGGGAGCCACCTGAGATGCGTATCCCTAGGCGCTCCCCGAGGGGTTACCGCTCGGGGGCGCGCTTTAGGCCCTAGCCTCCGTAGGTTTCGGACGAGGCGTCGCCCCTCGGAGTCCTTTAACGAACTACCCTTCAAGCATTGGGGGAGGTGATGGCGTTCCTCCCCCCCCAACCTCATCTGCATGACAATACCCCGGCCAATGCCTACCGCCACCGAGCCTCAAGCCGGCTCGCCGCCAATACCCTCAGACCTGTAACCAATCCCTAACACCTTGAAAAATATCAGCCAACCAAATATCATTTCCCGCATCAGATAGATGCACGCCATCCCAGCGATAAAGCATTTCCTTGTCAAACCGTATGCATGGGTGCTGAATGACCCGACCGCCCCATGCGGCCACTCTACGTGCCACCGTGCGCTCCACAATCCTCCTAGCTTTATTCACAGCAATGGGTTTCTCTGCATCCCGCCAACATCGCCTTTCCAGCAAAGATGACCAAATTATTGTAATGTTTTCATGGGATGCCCTCAACAATTCCAAGTCATTGATAATGTTCCACATCAAGTTCACCCCTTTCCTATACGCCAAGTCGTTCTCGCCCAGCTGGACGACCAAGGCACTGGGTGGGCCCTCGGCAGCGATTTTTTTGGATACAACTGGGAAAAACTCTTCCCAACGCATACCCCTCCTAGTGATCCATGATAGTTTGACCCAGCTGGGTAGCCGTAGCTCTTTAACCCAGCCCCTTTGTTCGGCGCGCCGCTTTGCCCAATATACGATGCTGTGGCCGAGGATCCACAGTCGAACCACACCAGTACCTGAAAAGAGAGAATCGGAGAACCGGATCAGGAGGAGTGCCCAGGGGGAAAGCTGAGGGGAATTTAGAAGGTCTACCGTATATAACCCTGGAATGCGTTGGATTTCCAGCGCCCCATGTCCATAATTCTTTCAGCCGGTAAGCCCATATGGGCGGCGGTGGTCGCCGCCCCAATGGGAAAGGAGTGCACGGCATACTCCTCTTGGGGAAGCCCGATGGCGGCAATTGCTTTGCGCATGACCCTCGTGAACTGCTGCTTTGAGAGGGAGGAACCGTCGGAATGCAAGAAAAAGGGGCCACTAGATTCTGGTCTTACACACAGGTATTTTCTAGCATCCTTTACAGGGCAAGGGCCCGCCTTTTGAGTCGCCTGGAGGCGAACCAAGGCTCCCTTGCCAAGCTGATCAGTCTTCGAACTACGGATTCTTAACATTACATGCGCACTGCCCACAGTTACGTCCTCAAGTAGTAGCCCCCTGGACGCTGCGCGGTCCTCACAAACCACTTCGCCTATGCGTAGGGCGCCAAAAAATGCGAAAGAAAACGCTGCTGAAAATAATCTGGCTTCATATCTTGACCAACACAGGGCCCTCAGCTTCCTACGGATTTGGGTGAGTATATCTAAAGTTATTGGCCTTCTCCTGTCCCGGCCGTGAGGCCTGGACCTGTGCCAGCCCTCAAGCATCTTACACACAACGAAATGCGAACAGGGATCCACAGAAAATAAAGTTTTAGAAAAGAAGGATATAGCTGCTGAATGAATATTGAGGGTTTTGGGGGCCCGGCCAAGATCTCTAAGGTAGACCGGGCCCTCGGTCTTCTCGCTTGCCAGAGGGACACCCAGTTCCCTAGCTAAGGACTCGAAGGCCAGGAGGAGGGACCTGCACTCCCCAGCGTCACTTGCCACCAAAATAAAATCATCGAGATAATGACCCACCCCCAGAGAGCCAGTTCTAAACTTTAGGGCCCATTCCAAGAATGTGCTGAAGGTCTCGAACGCAGCACAGGCAACAGAACAACCCATGGGCATAGCTTTGTCAATGAAGTAAGCTCCCTGGAATTTGAAACCCAACCAGTGGTAGTCTTCCGGATGAACCGGGAGTAGGCGAAATGCTGACTCGATGTCGCATTTTGCCAAAAAGGCGCCCCTGCCGAAGCTCCGCACCAACCGCACAGCTTGATCGAAAGACGAATACTTCACCGTGCACATCTCTTGGGGAATGGCGTCATTAACCGAGGATCCTTTGGGATAGGACAGGTTGTGTATCATTCTAAATTCACCGGGGGCCTTCTTTGGGACAATACCAAGGGGGGAGATATGAAGCCCTTCGATAGGCGGAGTTGCGAATGGACCGGCCACCCTGCCGGCTGTAATCTCCTTCTGTATCTTTTTAAACGCGATGTCGGGCCTTTCTAATACTGATTTCTGGTTAGGGGGGCAACTGGAATTGGGTGTGAAGGCAACCGGAATTCTAAAACCTTCAGAAAACCCTTCATCCAGTAGGTGGGCTGCACGTCTATTTGGATAGAACTTTAACAATGCTCTCAAGGGCTCCAATTTTATCGGAGAGCACGCAAGGCCTAGGGAGATGTTAGTAACGAGCCCCAGTTGGCCCTTGGGAGGGGGCTGCAGGTCCGGCGGGGCCACCCCTGTTTCCCCGGGAGAGGTGACCCCTGCCTCCCCGAAAGGGCTGCTGCCTCCCTTTGAAGCAGTTGACTGCTGGGTGGCTGCCTAGGCACCTATCGCATTCGTGCAAGTACTTTCAAGTAACGCGCTGACAGGTACCCTTGTTGAAGTCCCAGCACTGCCTACGGCGTTGGGTCTCCACCTTGCCAGATTTTGGCTGTTGAGCGGCTTTCTTCTCAATATTGGGCCCCACATGTTCAAACCAGCAATTGTTGTCCTTTTGGTCCCAGCGCGTTGAAGACAGCAGCGAGGCATTCCTCCGAAAGTCTTCATCATACGCCAAAGCAGCTTCATCTCCTGCCATCTCCCGTGCCCTCCTGACGTGTGCCAGGTAGGACACGAGGTGCGCGCCCCTCTTGGGATAGCAACTTGACACCACAGCCATAAACACTTGATAGCCATTAAGCCAATTCTCGAACGTTCGCTCTACCCGGGGTACCCTGTACCTCCTTTTCCCATAGTACTTAATTTTTTCCCCTTTTCCCTTGACCTGAGCTGGGGGCAGCAAGGAAAACATATCTACATAATTGCCATTCAATATCTTATTCCTCTTCCTCTTAGAGAGGTGGTTCCCCAGAATAAAGTCAGTGGCAGCGTTGGTTGAGACTTTAACGTCTGGAACCAGAGCCCCATCCTTCCAATCAAGCGTGCCGTTAAATGTCTTCCTGTGTGAGTTTGCCCTCCGCTCATGCACCCACTGGGGTGCTCCAGTGTCCTCCCCCTCCCCCAATATGCCTCCATTGGGGCGTCACTATCCCCATCTGATGAAGAGGTACCTGTTTCCTCCTCGGAGTCCGAAGTGTCCCTCTTCTTGCTTTTCTTCGACCGGTGTTTCTTCTTCGCCTTCCGCTTTCCGCCCCGTGGAGCATCGTCATGGGGGGCCGGGTCGCTGGCAGCGGCCACCTGCTGAGGGGGCAGCTCCTCCTCAGAAGATGACTCCTCCGATGTGCTTGGTTGCCTAGGGTTATCCTGGAAAACACTGGGAACATCAATCACCTCCTGGCGCGGGGCTGATGTAGAGGCCACCGCCGGCCTGGCCTTTTGTCCGCTCGCCCTAGGTTTTTTAGCTGGTGCCTTGCCTTTCAGTGGACCTGACTTAGATTTTTGAGTTCTAGCAGCTTGTAGGCGCGTCCGTGGCCTGCTGGGGGCCTGCTCAACCACGTTAGCTGCACTAGTGGAGGGACCATCCTGACCCTGCTGACTGGGGGGGGGTGTCTGGTATGCAATCTTGTGACACCTCGACAATGTTCGGAGAGGGAGTGATAGGTGCCCTGCACTGCGCGTAGAATGATTGCAGCGCGGAAAAAAGCTGGGCCAAGGCCTGAGGGTTACAAGGGCCTGTTGGCATTAGGGCGTTGCCACGCTGAGATTGTTGGGGGTTGCTGCTGCCCTCCATGACCAAGCTGAAAGCAGTGCCTCGGGGGGGTGGGCGCAAGTCAAGTCAAGTTAGTAAGCAAATCGAGTGTCTATTTTATTTATTTATTGTTTACCTATTTGTTTATTTATATGTTTGCTTGTTTTTTAATTTAATTTTATTTATTTTATTATTATTATTTATTTATTTATTTATTTATTATTTATTTATTTATACTTGTTTTTCTATTTATTTATTTATTTATGTATATATATATGTGATTACTTATTTATAATTATTTATGTAACTGGGGCTATATCACTATCAGTCTAACCTGCTAAATGAATTTCCAGGCAGAGGCGGCCTGGATAAGCAACGAAACACAGCAGGAATTGCGGTCAATGGGGTCAGGTAGCCCTTGTCAACCAAGCAAGATATTCTGTATTAATATATTAGCAACCAGTACAATTGACAACCACTTTGGGAATAGCCTTATAAACCACCAAATGTCCTTTTAAATACAACGCGTAAGGCTATCAAATACAAAATCAGCTCAAATTAATTTAGCGCCAACCACCAAATAATTATAAATAATTGTAAATGCTGGGAAAGCGGCCGGAAAAACCGGCTAGGTTATAGCCTATACAACCTCAAATATAATTCAGTACCAGCTAAATCACTATGACTGCGAATGCTTTCCTCAAACCAGGCTAGGTAGCAGATCTAGTTTAAAAAGGCCGCCACCAGGCCACGTGGGCGGAGGCAAATTAAATTAAATTAAAGAGGGACTTCTCAGCCAGGTAAGAAGGGAAGCACTAAGCCTCTATGCACTCCCAACTAGAGATGCCTCTACTAAAATGGCCGCTTCTAAAGCCACGTGGTTCAATCAAAATGGCGACCGTTGGCTAGGCAACCAGGACGCTGCAATCTGCAACAGTCGCTGCAAAAGCCCCCCGCGTACCCGCAAAAGGACTCTCCGGCCCTGAGGCTTCGTGGCCGCTACCCCTCACCACGCTCCCCAATAGCCTCCCATTCCCCCTTGTAACCTTCAGTGAGCGCTGCAGCTGCTCACTATGGCGATCCGTCCAGGGAGGGTCAAACAAAGCGGCGCGGCACCAGCGATGTGCCAATGGCTCGTGGGTAAGATGCGGACAGTGGCGCTTCGGCGGCGTGGCTCGTAAGCCTTGAGCGCGGTGGCTGCTCGCACCCGAGAGACCAGCACGGAGGTAGATTCAAGCAGGGGCGCGTCGCTCCGATCCGCTGCCGGAGGATCAGCTGATGGGCGGCCGCTTGCTGGCAGGCTGCTGAGAGGCTGAAGGCGCTCCCTTTCGCTGCCGCAGCTCAGCTGATGAGCGGCCGCTTGTTGGCGAGCTGCTGATCGGCTGCCGGCACGACGATCCCGGGCGCAGCTGACGAGCGGTAGCTGGCGATCCGAAGCTCAGCTGATGAGCGGGCGCTTGCTTGCGAGCTGCTGGGATGCTGCCGGCACGGCGATCTAGTGCACAGCTGAAGAGCGGTAGATCCGATCAGCTGATGAGCGCTGCCAGCGCGGCGATCCGAGCGCTGAAATCCGAACCACGAGGAGCGGCAAGTCTGGAAGACGACGAACCTCACGGCGACCCAGCAAACCGCGTCGTCTCCAGGGTGAAAAGGGGCAAGCCGAGGGCTGCCCCGACCTTAAGTGGCCTTTCTAAGGCCCGCCCCTGCCGCCAGCCGATTGGCTGGCGCCACAGGGGATGCTAATTGGGGGAATCCCTGCCTCCCGCGAGGCTGGCGCCAGCCTCGCGAGAGCGAGTGTGGGCGGGGTCGTGATCCCGCAACCCCCCCTTCTCCTGACGATCGGAAGGGGCATTCCCTGAGATGTTTACTGTGTGGGTTTCTTGTGGTTCTATTCCATTGGTTTTCTCATCTTTGGTGGATGTGGTTTGTTTCTGTTGTTTCTGGTTCGTTTTTGGGCTTATGTTGAATTTGTTTCTTTTAGGGCGGTTTTCGTTTCATGGGTTCTTTTATATAAATTACGATTGTGAGATATACTTGGGGTCCTGTATGTATTTCATGCTCTTTATTGCCCCCCCCCAACAACCTCAGGCTTTTATATACATTATTTACACAATGAGTCCCGTCTGACTGGCTAATTCTGGTTTTTTTAAAAAAAATATATTTTTTATTGGTTTTACAAATTTTTTTATAGACAATACAAACAAATAAAGAAACAAACAAACAAACATGTATAATTTCATATCCTTTTTTTCATAAACCTCACTTCTCTGACTCCCCCAAACCTCCCCTTTCTACATCCCAATTTCCAAAATTATTTCAGCAAATCCTAAACTTAGTTTTATCAAATTTGTCCCTTATTTATTCTTTTCTTTTACTTAATCTTATGTCGCTGTAATCTCATTTTCTTTCTAAAAACCTCAACATTTTAGCATTCATCAATTTTGTAATATTTCTTGAGATAAATTTTAAATTTCTTCCAATCTTCATCCGCCGTCTCTTTCCCCTGATCACGGATTCTGCCGGTCATTTCAGCCAATGTCATATAGTCTATCACCTTCATCTGCCATTCTTCCAGGGTGGGTAGATCTTGAGTCTTCCAATGCTTTGCAATGAGTATTCTTGCTGCTGTAGTAGCATACATAAAAAAGTTCTGTCTTTCTTTGACACCAATTGGCCGACAATGCCCAAGAGAAAGGCCTCTGGTTTCTTAGGGAAAGCTGACTGGCTAATTCTGCTTCCCTCCTGGCGCCTGAATGGCCGGGAGGAAAAGACCAATCAGTTGTTGCATTCTAGGATCCTACTTGCCTATTTTTCTAGGATCCAAGGTTAGTACATAACAGATTGCTTCATTTCTAGGTTTTTGGGGGTTTGCACCTTTGAGTATATTAATTTTTATGAGATCTGATAATCCCCCCCCCCCAAGAAAGGAAAACCACCAGAAATGAAGCAAAACCACCAGAAATGTCTAATGACCATTCCAACAATGAAGTCAACCACTAAAAACACAAGAACCTATTGAAAAGAAGCAGAAGAAACATGTAAAAGCAACATCAATGGAAACTGACAAAGAAGCCAACCAACCCCAAGCAAAGCAGATTCACCAGAAACCCCCAAAGCATTCAAAAGTATTACCACCAGAATGCAAAAACAAGAAAACTTCTCAAAGGAAGCAATAAAGCAAAAGTCCAAAAAACAAGCCAAACCAATGGAAAAGAAATGAAGCCAGCCGCAAATGAAGCACATTCACCAGAAACCCAAGACTAAGTGAAAACTACCGTATTTTTGGCCCTATAGGACGCACTTTTTCCCTTTCAAAAATGAAGGGGAAATGCGTGTGCGTCCTCTGGGGCGAATGCAGGCTTTCGCTGAAGCCTGGAGAGCGAGAGGGACGAACTGGCCGCCACAGGAGACAGGAAAGTGTTTTCTCCTCGTGTATCTTGTCGTGCCAGAAATGGGGTGGCCATGTTACACGGAAACCAAATTCCCTGCTGGGTCTGAGCCCACCCAGGGGCAGCAGCCTGTGCAGCACTAAAATCCAGCACCCTCTGCTTTGAGCATGTCCTGCTTTACAACGTCACAGAATGATAGCATGGTAGAGCTGGATGGCACACCCAGGGTCATCTAATAATAATAATAATAATAAATTTTATTTATATCCCGCCCTCCCCAGCCGAAGCCGGGCTCAGGGCGGCTAACAACAATAAAACAGTACAAAAGTACAACATAAACAACATTCTAAAATCATTCATTATAAAAATTAATTAATTCAAGCCACTGGCAACCATTGGGCCAGAGCTCTGCGAAGATTGCCGAGGGAGGGAGTCAGGCTGTGCCCTGGCCAAAGGCCTGGTGGAACAGCTCTGTCTTGCAGGCCCTGCGGAAAGATGTCAAGTCCCGCAAGGCCCTGGTCTCTTGTGACAGAGCGTTCCACCAGATCGGAGCCACAGCCGAAAAAGCCCTGGCTCTAGTTGAGGCCAGCCTAACCTCTCTGAGGCCTGGGACCTTCAAGATGTTTTTATTTGAAGACCGTAGGTTTCTCTGTGGGGCATACCAGGAGAGGCGGTCCCGTAGGTACGAGGGTCCTAGGCCATATAGGGCTTTAAAGGTTAAAACCAGCACCTTAAACCTGATCCTGTACTCCACCGGGAGCCAGTGCAGCTGGTATAGCACCGGGTGAATGTGATCTCGCAGCGAAGACCTCGTAAGGAGTCTCGCTGCAGCATTCTGCACCCGCTGGAGTTTCTGGGTCAGTCTCAAGGGCAGCCCCACGTAGAGCGAGTTACAATAATCCAGTCTGGAGGTGACCGTCGCGTGGATCACAGTGGCTAGGTCAGGGCGAGAGAGGTAAGGAGCCAACTGCTTAGCTTGGCGGAGATGGAAAAATGCCGCCTTTGTTATAGCTGCAATCTGCGCCTCCATAGAGAGGGAGGTGTCGAAGATTACACCCAAACTCTTAACGGACGGTGCTGGCACTAATTGCGCCCCCGCAAGAGATGGGAGTTGCCCCCCCAATCCCATATCGCCCCGTCCCAGCCACAGGACCTCTGTCTTCGAAGGATTTAGCTTCAACCGGCTCCCACGTAACCATCCAGCCACAGCTTCCAAACATCTGGTCAGTGTGTCTGGGGCCGAGTCAGGATGGCCATCCATCAACAGATAGAGTTGGGTGTCATCGGCATACTGATGACAACCCAGCCCAAAACTCCGAACAAGCTGGGCGAGGGGGCGCATAAAGATGTTGAAAAGCATCGGGGAGAGTATCGCACCCTGAGGTACTCCACACACCAAGGAGTGGCGCGGTGGGTGCTGGGAGTCAAGGAACGGCTCCAGATCCCACCAGCCCTTGTCCTTTCCTAGGAGCTGGCCCCACCAGGTGGGCGTGGCGGGGTGGCACCTTGGAACAAGGTCTGCTTGACGACCACACCCTGGGCACACCGGAGGGTGAGTGGTGCCTTGCGGCAGGTTGGACTGGATGACCCCCAGGGTTTCCAATCCAGAAGAAGATCTAACTGGAACACATCTCTTCCCTTCCCCATGGCACTACATGGTTGCCGACACCAGCACTGGCTCTCTGGTGTCAGGTCAAGCAGCGGCACTGCGGATGGGGATATACCCGCTGCTTGGGGGCACCCAATGCATCGGCTTCTGGTACTACCTGAGCTCAGGGTGGGCTGGACGGCCCACAGAGTTCCCTCTTGCCTCCAAGCTAGAGGACCCCAGTGACTTCCACCGCCCCAAGTCCTTCATCCATTCAGCTGAGAGTCCCAAATGCATTGCTGTGCTGGTGGCCCCAATCCGAAAGGAGTTGGCCGCGAATTCAGCTGGGGGTAAACCACAGGCAGCAATCGCCCTTCGCATAGCGCGCATGAACTGATGCCGTGCAAGGTAGGAGCCATCCAAATGTATGAGGAATGGGCCTGAGACGGTTGGTCTCACGTACATGAAATGTCTAGTACTCTTTACTGGGCATGGCCCATTGTGACTAGTTGCTCGGAGCCGAATAAGGGCCCCCTTTCCCTGCTGATCAGTTTTGGAACATCGGACATGCAGGACTAAATTGGATCTGGACAAGGTCAGGTCTCTCAAACTTCCCCAAGCAGCGGAATCTTGTTGGCCCTCACAAACCACTTCGCCAATGCGCAGAGCGCCAAAGGAGGCAATGGTGTAGCCTTATTAGACTTTACTGATTGGTGGGCTCTGCGTTGCTCCTGGACAGGAGGAAGGAAGTCAAATGACACCAAGGTTGGTTCAAAGAAAGAGTTTATTCTGCTCTCCAGATAGCAGAAGGCACTTGTGTGGTGAGTCCACAGCAAGTCCAAAGAAATGAGAAATTTCATGCAGTATATATATCCTCCAGGCACCCTCTCCCTCCTTCCCCAGGAATCCAACCACATCAGCCTATACACGCAGGTTGACATCACATGTGTTCCTGCTCCGGTATTCTTAACCATAAAAGGATATTCGTTCCTGCACTTCTGACCATAAAAGGGTATTCCTGTTCCTACTCTTATCTTGGAGCAAGAGGTCACCAACTCCAAGAACACACTCTGGCACTGTTCCCGGACTAGGTCTATGCGTCAGGACGTAAGATAAGACCTAGACATTGTTGGGATACTGCCAGGGAGAAAAAGGCCATGATGACCCCACGTCGATTCCGGACGATCCATCGATCTCCCGTAGACATGCAGTATCATTCAATTAGTGACACGAGCTCCAGAAATAGCTTGCCACATTCCAGAGCTGGTGCACGCTCTATCAGCAGAATTTGCACAGCGAAAGATGCACGCAGGAGAGCATTATTTACAACTTTATTCAGTGTTGGTCAGAACAAAGAAAACATGACTGCCTGTGTTGATGTCTCGGGCACATAGAGAGAAACGAAAGCAATAGACAAACAGAAACTTCCTGTGAGCAGGAAATACATAGGCTGTGACTCACAACAGCCTGTCCCCTTTTTAAGGTGGAACGGAAATATCCTAACACCCTCCCCCTTTCCGTGTAACCTGTAGTACCTGTGGTTCAACCCAACTGCAACCTCTGTACATAAACCTTAGGTTGTTCTCTGTTAACAACCTTAGACAACAGATCAGCAGGAATTTCATTTCCTGGCATGTAGGACACCTAAATGAGTCCTTTCTGAATACACTCTCTTGCACGATGTAGCTTAATCTGCAAGTACCATATTTTTCGCTCTATAGGACGCACTTTTCCCCCTTCAAAAATGAAGGGGAAATGTGTGTGCGTCCTATGGAGCGAAGACGCCATAGCCCCGCGACCCTCTCCCGGCTGGAGAGGTGATGCGCGGCTATGGCAGGAACCTCTACAGCCCCGTGTCACCTCTCCAGCCGGGAGAGCACGCGCGGGCGGGGCTAAAGAAGCACCCCGCGACCCCCTCCCGGCTGGAGAGGTGACACGCGGCTATGGCAGGAGCCTCTATAGCCACGCGTCACCTCTCCAGCCGGGAGAGCACGCGCGGGACTAAAGCAGCCCCCCGTGACCCTCTCCCGGCTGGAGAGGTGACGCGCAGCTATGGCAGGAGCCTCTCCCTGCGCCTTTCCGTTGCTCCCTGACCTGCTCTTTGGGACTGGTGGTGGGCTTCCCCGTGCCAGCCCCAAAGAGCAGGTCAAAAGGAACCTGAAGCCTGGAGAGCGAGAGGGGTCAGTGCACACCGACCCCTCTCGCTCTCCAGGCTTCCAAGGTAGCCGCCTGAACGCACCTTAAATGGCACCTTGTTTTAGAGCGGGAAAACAAGAGGGGGAAAGTTCTCCCCCTCTCTGTGCAGCGCCTCCTGCCGCTTCACTGAAGGGGTGCTGGGCAGAGAGGGGGAGAATTTTTTTTTCTTGTTCTCCCCCCTCTAAAACAAAGTGCGTCCTATTGTCCGGTGTGTCCTATGGTGAGAAAAATACGGTACTTGGTTCTTTGCTTGCAACTCTGAGTTCACCAAAACCAAACAGGATCTATTGTCTTGATACACTTGTATAGGACATTTCACAGAAACTCTGATGTCCTTAAACAGTTGCATCAACCATTCACAATCCATGAGTGAAAATGACAGAGCATTGAGTTCTGCTTCACAGGAACTTAGGCTCACTGTTGTCTGCTGCTTGCACAGCCAGTCAAACAGACAGTGGTTGTACATGTAGCATACTCCAGAAGTGCTTGTACCATCTGTGGTGTCACTTCCAAAACTAGCATCTGCAAAGATTTCAAGACCTCCAGTCTTCTGACTGGTGAACCTCAGCCTGTAGTGCAAAGTCCCTTTCAAATAGCAGGCTATGCGTTTCAGAGCTTTCCAATCCTGAACAGTAGGATTGTTGGCATGTCTGCTAAGCAGGTTACAGCTTACAGCTATGTCAGGTCTTGAACATCTAGCAATGAAATTCAGCTTGCCTAGAATGCATCTGTACAGCGTAGTGTCAGAAAACGCTTCAGCAGTACTATCTACCTGGTAACCTGTCACCATCGGTGTGCCTGCTGGGTTTGCATCAACCAAATTCAACCTAGTTAATACATCAGCAATTTTCTGTGTTTGGTGTACCAGAAAATTACCTGCTTGGTCCCTCTCCACCTGCAGAGAAAGATAGTTGGATACCTCACCAAGATCCTTCATGTCAAAGTGCTCCTTCAGCTGAGCTAGGGTGCTTTGGTACAAAGCCTGATTCTTCCAAAACATCAGAAGATCATCAACAAAACATAAACAATACAGTTTGTTTTGCCCCTCCTCCTTGACAAACACACATGGATCAGCTTTGCCCTGGTGAAAACCTAGAGAAAGCAATGTCTCAGTGAGTTTTGTGTTCCAACACCTGGCACTCTGCTTGAGACCATATAAGGATTTCCGAAGTTTACAGACCATTCCCTTCTGTATCTGCATCCTGTCAGGTGGAAGCATAAACAGCTCCTCCCCAAAACCCCGTACAAAAAAGCTGTATTAATGTCGTGATGGGAAACATGCAGTTTCTCCTCTGCAGCAATCTTGAGCATTAGCCGAATGCTCTCATACGTGACGGTGGGTGAGTAGGTCTCGTGGTAATGCTGTCCTGGTACCTGTGAAAAACCTCTGGCATCCAGTCTGGCTTTGTGTCTGACAACCTTGCCATTCTGGTCTGTCTTGGCCTTGAAGACCCATTTGCTGCCAACCAGTCTCATTCCTGGGACTACTGGTACCAGCTCCCAAGTTTGGTTCCTGTTCAAGGAATCAACTTCAGCCTTCATGGCATTAAGCCAAGGCTCAGCATCTTTAGAGGTTAACTCCTGAACCTCTTTGAAGCTTGAAGGTTCCCACACCTTCTCTGAGCTACTAAGAACAGCAGTTGCTATCTTAGCAAACTCATCAGCAAATCTCTTTGGAGCTTTGCCTTTCGTGGCCCTTTCAGATCTGCGTACTAGACGCAAGTCTTCTGCACTCACCTCCTCCTTCTTAGGAGAAAAGTGACCAATGGTGAACAGTGGTTCTTCCAGTTCATTGTCAGACGCATCAGATGGTCTGACTGAGGCCTTTGCGCTCTTGTAGTCTGCTGTGTCATCACTGTCGCTGACATCAGCAGCAGCGCTGCCCACTGAGCTGGAATCCGAACTCTGATCATCATCATCATCCTCAGCTTCCTCTTCTACCTCAACATTATCTGCTTTTTTCACATCACCTTCATCTTCCTCTGGGTAACTCTGGAAAATCCCCACATTCCCCCCCCCCCCACTTAGGATTGTACGCAACACTCTTTGTGAACTTAATGGACTTAGAATCAGTCATCCATACCCTGTATGCACCTTTTTCTTACCCCATGAACAAACCATGTGCCCCACGCTTCCCAAGCTTGTTGCTCTGTGGGGTGTGTACCCACATGTCAGAACCAAAGATTCTCATGTGCTTGACGTAAGGTTTCTTACCAAACATCTTTTCATAGGGAGTACAACCAATAGGTGATGACAGTCTCCTGTTATAGGAATAAACCAACGTTGATAAAGCCTCCCCCCAATACTTCCCAGGGAGATTGGCATCATGCAACAAGGTTTTTAGGCCTTGAAGCAATGTCTGGTTTGCTCGCTCCGCAAGTCCATTCATCCATGGCAATCTAAACATTTACAAGTCATGCTGTATTCCCTTCTCAGTCAGGAAAGCTTCAAACTGCTGAGAAATGAATTCCCCGCCCTGATCAGTAAAGAGACAGCCAATACGTTTACTGTGAACATTCTCCAACCAAGCACAGAATGCCTTGAACCTAGGAAACGCTTCCGATTTCTGCTGCAGCATAAACACATGAATGTACCTGGAAAAAGAATCAATTAGAACCATGAAGTACCTTGCTCCACCCAAAGAGGGCGCAAGTGGACCAACCAGGTCTGCGTGGACTAGCTGGTAGGGTTTGGAAGCCTGCCTGCTAGACTCCTTGCCTTTTGGAGCAACCTTCACCTTGTTCTCTGCACAAGATACACATTTCATGTGATACTTACAGGGCTTGATGTTCAAACCCTGAACCAACTCCGGCATCTTGGCCAGTGCCTGCCAAGACATGTGAGCAAACCTTCTGTGTGCCTTGTGAATGCATCCTGCATGAAGAACTTTGTTAGTTTGTGCAACACAACAAGAATCAACATTTGACACAGCAGCACCATTGTCATCATAAGTTATACAGAATAAGCCATCCATAAACTTTGCATGCAAAATGTCCTATTTGCCTTTCCTGATGACACAGATGCTCCTCTTGAAGGAAATCTCAAAGCCACACCCAGTCAGCTGTGGGACACTGAGCAAATTGTCTGCAGCACCTGGAACATAAAGTACATCTTTGATGGTAGTGTGCAGACTTGCAAGTCTCACAGTCCCTTCTCCTGCGATTCACAACGTCTTTCCATCAGCCTGGTGGATCTCTCCGTCTTGAGGTGTGAAGGAGATAAACAGATGCTTATCTTTTGCCAGATGGTGGGTGCATCCCGAATCAACAATAAATCTGGCTTTGGCCTTTGGAGCAGCTTTTACAGCAAGCAAAACCTTGTTTTCCACCGGCGTGGGCTTTTGCTGCTTGCCCCCCTGCTCCTGGCCATCAAACAGGCATCTGTCTCTGTTTACTTCTGGCCTTCTGGCCTCTGCAAAGACGATGACCTTGGCTCTCATGGGAATCAGAGCTCTCAGCTGCTGACTCCTTGGCTCCCCCTGGAGGCTGGAATGCTGCCTGGGATGACATCACAGTCAGCTCCCCCTGCAGCTTGCAACCGGTGCCCTCAGCATCCCTGCATTCACTCGCATTCTGGGAAACAGCCAGGACCTCCGATGCAGTCAAACTCTGGGCTGGGATGACCGGCAGATGAGCTACTTTCAAAGCATTCCACATCTGACGTGCTGTCGTATTGCCAGCTAGCGTAGCAATTTCCTCCAGAGAGACGGACAAGACAATTACGTCTATGGCCCTTGAATCTTGGGCCCTCCATCTATCTGTCAGAGGAACTAGTGGGGCTTCACACACAGTATGCCACACTCCAAACTGATGAAGTAGACTCTCACAGCAACTTGCCCAAGTCTCATAATTGTGCCTGTAACTTTGGGCACTCAGTGCCTTCAGAGGCTTGGAAAAACTCCATTCCAGGCTTTTACTTGAGCCGTGAGCCTTTATGCCTTCAAAAACTTCTTATCTCGGCAGCTCATAAATCATGAAGTGCGGCTCCCAGGTCAATTAAGCCAGCCGGACATCAAAGTCACTCTGCCTCGGCAATTTTTCCACATAACTCACAGCAGTCTGTCGCAGTCTTACTCTCCTGTAAGTGCTGTGAATCTGGAACCATAACCTGTTGTTGGGATACTGCCAGGGAGACAAAGGCCATCATGACCCCACGTCGATTCCGGACGATCCATCGATCTCCCGTAGACACGCAGTATCATTCAATTAGCAACACGAGCTCCAGAAATAGCTTGCCACATTCCAGAGCTGGTGCACGCTCTATCAGCAGAATTTGCACAGCGAAAGATGCACGCAGGAGAGCATTATTTACAACTTTATTCAGCATTGGTCAGAACAAAGAAAACATGACTGCCTGCGTTGATGTCTCGGGCACATAGAGAGAAACGAAAGCAATAGACAAACAGAAACTTCCTGTGAGCAGGAAATACGTAGGTTGTGAATCACAACAGCCTGTCCCCTTTTTAAGGTGGAACAGAAATATCCTAACAGACATGTCATCCCTACTCCACTAGAACAGCCAAGGTCATCCTTGCCGTCACAAACTGATAAAGGAGAGGGCTCTGAGCACTTGTTTATACAGCTGGGTTTTGGCTCAAGAGCTCAAGTTAAAGCATTCTAGAAATGCTCCCTTGGAAACAGAAAAAAGTGGATTTTGGGTCCCTGCACAGAAACCCATTCCTTCAATGGCGTATGCAGCCAAAAAATAACCGGGCCTTGTACTTGGACCAACAGATACTTCTTAACTTTTATTTTTGTTGTTGTTGTTGTTTGGATTTGGCATAGAATGTCATATGTTATGGGCCTTCTACCATCACTGCTGGGAGGCAGCAGCCTGCGCCAGCCCCCCAGTGCCCTTCACACTAAGAAATCCGCACAAGGGTCTATGGAGTAAATAGCCTTACAGAAGGAGGAGATTGCAGCTGACTGGATGTTATAGAGTCTTTGCTGCGCGACCCAGCTCCCTAAAATGTACCAAGTATTGCAGAACCTCAGCCTTGGTAGGGGGTGTGTCAAGCCTAGCATTTTTTAATTTGCCTTGAAACTCCATAAAGTCCAACCAAGCCTTTTTATGATGTCTAAGCGTGGATGGGACTACTAAAGCCAATACTCACTTCAGGACATCATGTTCCAAAGGTGCTCCAGGAATGGCTGTGGCAATTGCTGCGCCTCTGGTGCTAATGAGCGGAAACAGTCCATCTGAAAACGAGACAGAGCATGCGCGATGTCATTGTTAACCCTAGGTGTAAATTTGGCAGAGAAATAGGTGATTAATTCTAAGCACAAAAGGACAAAGCACCGGAGCACGTTTGCCACCCTAGGAGAGTGTGATGATTGTTTAGACAGGACACTGACAACCGCTTGATTGTCAGTCCAGAAGCATACCTGGTGATTCCTGAACTCATCAGCCCACAAGTGCACCAGAACTACGATAGGAAAATTCTAAGAAGGTGAGGTCACGCGTGATAGGTTTTCCTTGCCAGCTGGTAGGCCAACGCTGAGCACACCAGCATCCCCTAAAGTAGACACCAAACCCCAGGGAACCAACTGCATCAGACTGTACCTGAAAGTCTGAACGCAGCATCAAATTGTCCTGCCACAAAGAATTCCCCTGTACTTATCCAGGAACTTTAACCAAACCTCCAGGCCTTACTTGATCACTTTAGAGAGGCGCACTCTGTGTTGAGGAGCATGCAGTCCCGCTGACAGCTTAGCCAATTTCCTACAAAAGGGGCAGCCAGGGGGCACTACCCGGCATGCAAAGTTGAGGTGACCCAAGAGTGATCGACTCTGCCTAAGGGTGACCTTCTTGAGAGGAAGAAGTTACAGAATTAATTCCTTAAGTGCTGCTAGCTTCTCCCTTGGTAGGCTGATGTCTGTGCGATTGTGTCCAATTCAATACCCAAAATAGGTTATGGTCGAAACTGGACCCTCTGTTTTGTCTGCCACCAAAGGTACCCCAAGCTCCTCAGCCAGGGAGGTGAAAGCCTCTAAAGAGAAGCGCAATCAGGGCTATTACTAGTGATGAGAGAAAAGTTATCGAGGTAATGGGTCACCCTTTCAGAACCAGTTCTAAAACAAAGGGCCCAGTCTAAAATTGTACTAAATGACTCAAAAGCTGCACAAGCTACTGAGCACCCTATTGGCATAAATTTGTCTATGAATAAGCCCTAAACCTAAAACCTAGCCACAGAAAGTCCTCTGGGTGAATTGGCAGGAGGCAAAAGGCTGACTCAATGACACACTTAGCCAAGAGTGCTCCCCTGCTGAACCTGCGAATAAGCTTTTATAGCCTGATCAAAGGAGGCATATTTCACAGAACAAGGCTCCTGTGGATCATTGACTGAGCCACCTCTAGGGTAGGATGGGTTGTGGCTCATACGATACTCTCCTGGAGTCTTTTTAGGGACGATGCCTAAAGGTGAAATGTGTAAAGCCAGTATAGGCGGCTCCCTGAAGGGGCCAGCCACCCTCCCAGCCAGAATTTATTTGTTTATTTTCTTTTTGCAATAGCTAGCATTTCCCTAACTGGTTTGTTTGTTTGTTTGTTTGGTTGGTTGGTTTAGGGGGTCCCCTGAGTTAGGAGGGATCTAAGAGGTGAGAGCTTAACAGAAGAGAACGCCAAAACCATGGGCCAAATTAATACCGGTTTGCGGCTGAATTAATACCGGTTTGTGGCTGTTCTTTGGGCTGGTCTGTGAGCATTTCAAGACCCCTGGTGGAAATGCCCCCTACCGCCCAGAAAGGGCTGTTTACCTTTAAAACATGAGGACGCCGGGTAGTTACCTAGGCACTTTTCACATTCATGTGCATACTTACAATTTGGCCCCTGGCACACACCCAGCAAACCTCACGGTGAGGGACTCGCTTAGCTTTGAATTTCCAAACTTAGAGGGATCTGGCTGCTTCTTTTCCACATAGGGACCCACGTGCTCCATCCAGTAATTCTGGTAGCTCAGGTCCCAGCAGGTGGTGGGCAGCAGGGAAGCATTTCTGAATTGTCCTCGGAATCAGAAGGCTTACTTCTCTTGCTCTTCTTGGCCGAATGCTTCTTCTTACTTAGACTTCTTTCTCCCTTGCCCATCATTGGAGACTGGTGCTGTTCTGCAGCCGCTGACACTTCCTGTTGCCCCTGCATCTCTTCCTCCGATGATGTTTCGGAGCCCCCTTCCGTAGTAAGGTTGTGAATCCTGTAGAATACTGGGAAAGTCTGGGGTATAGTGAGAGGCAGAAAGGTTATAATTGGTGGGTTTCTGGATGAAAAATCGGCTCTGGATCCATTCCAGTCCGGCTTCCGCGCTGGTCATGGGACCGAGACGGCTTTGGTCGCCCTAACAGATGATCTCCGCAGGCAGCTGGATCGAGGCGGGTCGGGGATGCTGATTCTTCTAGACCTGTCAGCAGCCTTCGACATGGTTGATCATGAACTTCTGGACCACCGCCTTGCCGACGTGGGGGTCCAGGGCACAGTCCTTCAATGGCTGCGCTCATTTCCCTCCGGTCGGGGACAGAGGGTGGCGCTTGGGGGGGAATTGTCATCGCGCCACTCCTTGGTGTGTGCGATTCTCTCCCCGATGCTTTTTAACATCTTTATGCGCCCCCTCGCCCAGCTTGTCCGGAGTTTTGGGCTGGGCTGCCATCAGTATGCTGATGACACCCAACTCTATCTGTTGATGGATGGCCATCCTGACTCGGCCCCAGACACACTGATCAGATGTTTGGAAGCTGTGGCTGGATGGTTACGTGGGAGCCGGTTGAAGTTAAATCCTTCGAAGACAGAGGTCCTCTGGCTGGGACGGAGCGATATGGGATTGAGGGGGCAACTCCCATCTCTTGCGGGGGTGCAATTAGTGCCAGCACCGTCCGTTAAGAGTTTGGGTGTAATCTTTGACACCTCCCTTTCCATGGAGGTCAGATTGCATAACAAAGGCGGCATTTTTTCATCTCCGGCAAGCTAAGCAGTTGGCTCCTTACCTCTCTCGCCCTGACCTAGCCACTGTGATCCACACAACGGTCACCTCCAGACTGGATTATTGTAACTCACTCTACATGGGGCTCTGGTCCATGGGGTCACGAAGAGTCGGACACGACTAAACGACTAAACAACAACAAGCACAACTGGGAAAGGAAACATCTATGCTCCTATCATGTACTAAGGAAGAGGAAAATAAAAATACCCAACTTTACACAGAACCCTTTTAGCAGATCTTGAGATAGTTTGAGTGAGTTTGCTTCCTTAGACTAAAGAATGCAAGTTCCTAGAGAAATGATCTTTAAAGGAAAATTGAAGTGAACAGTTTTTTCCTAA
Source organism: Podarcis bocagei (assembly GCF_964188305.1). NCBI lineage: Eukaryota > Metazoa > Chordata > Lepidosauria > Squamata > Lacertidae > Podarcis > Podarcis bocagei. Next base: position 94,623,964 of record NC_138131.1, on the reverse strand, counting down.
GATAGGGAGAGGATCTTTTATTAAGCATAGTTAATTCAATTGACATAATCACTCACAAATGATTAAAAGAGCCATAGAATTAATCAATTAAAATAAAATTAAAATTAAAAGGAATACAAAAGTGAACATTTTTTCTGAACTTGCCTAGGAACAGTAAGCCTAATTAAGATTTTTTAAAACAACCACACATAGGAAAGTGAGATTCAAGGTACCTTTAGAAAAGATTGCCCCCCCTCCCCGTAGTTTCCTTTTAAAGGAAGCTTACTCAGGAGTAAATTTACCTGGCACAGAAGTAAGAAGGGGGAAAAAACTGAAAGAGACTGATACAGGGGGGGGGGGCATTTTCCAAGAAAAGAGGCCAGGAAGTCTTATAGAGGCTGGTATCAGGGCTCAGATAGACAATTGCTGGCTATGGAAGCTTCTCCCTTTTAATAACAATTTTCTTAGAAGGAACACCATATTTTCATAGGCATATGCTTAATGAAATACGTACACTGCATATTAGCTTGAGAGAGCAGTTGGCTCAACTAGGCTTTTGCAGCAGAAACATTAGTTTCTTCACAGCACATTTCAAAATACTGGAAAAAAAGACTGGAACACGGATGTAGGCTCACAAACTCAAAAGTTGCAACAAAACATCATTTACCGTCAACTTAAAATCATAATCCTCACTTAAGCTACTCGGAGGAAGACTCTTTGGAGCCTCTCTCAAATAACAAACATTTGCACGTTTCATTCTCATTTTTGTCCTGTTTAAGATTGCTAAGGCCCTTATATTTAAAAATTTTGAAGCAAGCTTGCAATTTTAAAACTATGTGCATTTAAGAACAGTCTGTGGATGCCAAAGCCAATGTAAACACAAACCCTTTAAATATTTCTAAATCTTTGAGTACATCTCTTATTCATTTTTTTTAGAGAAACTAAGATCTCTAATGCGTGGGCTCTCAGGCTGGGCTGTTATTATATCTACTGCCTTCTGAGCACCATTAAGTTTACGGTTTCACATTCTAGCTTTAGGTTATAGTTTATAGTTTAACAACACAAATTTGATGTGTTCAGCTCTCCCTAAGGGTTCACACCCTGATTTTGTTGAAGGATCTCTGAGGTGGCCGCTGTGCCCTGGGTTCCAGGTGGTGGGCCTAAGCCACCCACTAAAAGTTACAACGGTCTCGCAATTTGTACTTGGAAAGACCATTTTGCCCCTTTATTTTATTTCATTTTATTTTTCCCAGTTGCAGATGACAAACTGGAGGGGCGTATCAGAATCCTCTCTGGGGCAAAAAGGCTTCATGGAAGCTTTGTTGCCAGGAGGAGTCCAGCTAGGGTGTTTAGAAGAGTGAGCTCCCATTTTCCCTCTAATACTGAGGGGGGGTTGCTCAGTAGATTACACTAGGAGATAGAAAAACAAGCACAAGAAAGGGACAGAGAAGGGGGGGGGTAGAGAGAAGAATATTCTATCAGTACTTGATTTTTTTTTTCTTCAACTAAAAGGCAATCCCTGCCTACCAGAAAACCACAGGCACTAGCCTGGAAACCACGGGTCTCTCTAACCCGGTAAAAACCATGGATTCGGAATTTATTCAGCGCTGCTTACAAGACTAATACTCCGAGGGAAGACGTGGGGGAAAGAGGAAAGGAGACTTTCCACGGTTTCCCCGGTCAGGCTCCGAGAGGGAAATCGGGAAAGAGAAAAGGAGAGAAAGAGTTTAGGACGTTTCTGGGCGACTCCGAGGAAAAACGTCAGAAAAACAGCAAAAGTTCTGCGGTTTCCCCGGTCCGAGAGGGAAATCGGGGGAGGGAAGGATAGAGTTTAGGACGCTTCCAGGCGACTCCGAGGGAAGACGTCAGAGATGGAAAGAAGAAAAGCCCAGCTGTCGTGGAGACGTTACTTTCCCACCCCCTCCCAATGTATTAACTTCAAACCATACTCACATTCGTAGATGTCCCTCGTGGATCCCGGGATCCTTTCTCTTTAGCCAGCTTGACCTTGCCTTTGCTCCCCCTGGCTGGGCTTTTGGTGACGATTGATTACCGCCCGCAAAGAGGAGGTAGGGAGAGGAAAAGGGGATCCCTGGGCTAAGGTTGCCCAGTGGCACCCGATCCCCTCCATCTCCCCCCTCACCTTCACAGGAGGACCAAGTGTCCCTGAGCATGGTCGCCAAACTGTTACCGGAAAAATCTGAGGGCTCCCTTGGACAAAACAAAGACACCAACCAGGATAACTTGGAGCAAAACAGCAGCCTGTAGGGTTGGCCTTTATTGAACTGTTGCAACAGGGTGTTCCCCTCACTTGCAAGAGAGAGAAAAGACACAGAAAAATGGTGTGCAAGGCCTTATAAAAACTTTTGAAATTCTCATCCTGTAGGTCAAGCCCACCCCCAGAAACATCATGCATACATCACAGAAAGGAGGGGTTGAGGGAGGGGTGGTGGTGGTAATCTGAGTGTCCTGTCACCTGGCTGGTTCCCTTCTCCCCCTCCCCATGAGTCATTAACCAGGTGACAGAGGGGACTTTGCAGTTTCCTGCCCCCAGAGGGAAGAGCTGATTATTGTCCTTTGTTCCAGTCTGTGCCAAATCCACTCCCATATGCAAGTTCTTGTGATCTTGATTGTCTTCTGTCTGGGACCATCAGGGTTATAGAATCATAGAATCATAGAGCTGGAAGAGACCAAAAGGGCCATCGAGTCCAACCCCCTGCCAAGCAGGAAACACCATCAGAGCACTCCTGACATATGGTTGTCAAGCCTCTGCTTAAAGACCTCCAAAGTAGGAGACTCCACCACACTCCTTGGAAGCAAATTCCACTGTCGAACAGCTCTTACTGTCAGGAAGTTCTTCCTAATGTTTAGGTGGAATCTTCTTTCTTGTAGTTTGGATCCATTGCTCCGTATCTGCTTCTCTGGAGCAGCAGAAAACAACCTTTCTCCCTCCTCTATGTGACATCCTTTTATATATTTGAACATGGCTATCATATCACCCCTTAACCTCCTCTTCTCCAGGCTAAACATGCCCAGCTCCCTTAGCCGTTCCTCATAAGGCATCGTTTCCAGGCCTTTGACCATTTTGGTTGCCCTCCTCTGGACACGTTCCAGTTTGTCAGTGTCCTTCTTGAATTGTGGTGCCCGGAACTGGACACAGTACTCCAGGTGAGGTCTGACCAGAGCAGAATACAGTGGCACTATTACTTCCCTTGATCTAGATGTTATACTCCTATTGATGCAGCCCAGAATTGCATTGGCTTTTTTAGCTGCCGCGTCACACTGTTGGCTCATGTCAAGTTTATGGTCAACCAAGACTCCTAGATCCTTTTCACATGTACTGCTCTCAAGCCAGGTGTCCCTCATCTTGTATTTGTGCCTCTCATTTTTTTTGCCCAAGTGCAATACTTTACATTTCTCCCTGTTAAAATTCATCTTGTTTGTTTTTGCCCAGTTCTCTAATCTGTCAAGATCGTTTTGAAGTGTGATCCTGTCCTCTGGGGTGTTAGCCACCCCTCCCAGTTTGGTGTCATCTGCAAATTTGATCAGGATGCCCTTGAGTCCATCATCCAAGTCGTTGATAAAGATGTTGAATAAGACCAGGCCCAAGACAGAACCCTGTGGCACCCCACTAGTCACTCTTCCCCAGGATGAAGAGGAACCATTGATGAGCACCCTTTGGGTTCGGTCAGTCAGCCAGTTACAAATCCACTGAGTGGTAGCAGAGTCAAGACCGCATTTTACCAGCTTCTTTACAAGAATATCATGGGGCACCTTGTCGAATGCCTTGCTGAAATCAAGGTAGGCTACATCCACTGCGTTCCCTTCATCTACCAGGCTTGTAATTCTGTCAAAAAACGAGATCAGGTTAGTCTGACATGACTTATTTTTAAGAAATCCATGCTGACTATTGGTGATCACAGCATTCCTTTCTAGGTGCTCACAGACTGTTTGCTTCATGATCTGCTCCAGAATCTTCCCTGCTATTGATGTCAGACTGACTGGGCGGTAATTATTTGGGTCCTCTCTTTTCCCCTTTTTGAAAATAGGGACAACATTTGCCCTCCTCCAGTCTGCCGGGACTTCGCCTGTTCTCCAGGAATTCTCAAAGATGACTGCCAGTGGTTCTGAGATCACATCTGCCAGTTCTTTTAATACTCTTGGATGCAGTTCATCTGGCCCTGGAGACTTGAATACATCTAAACTAGCCAAGTATTCTTGTACTATCTCCTTAGTTATTCTGGGCTGTGTTTCCTTTGCTGAATCATTTGCTCCAAATTCTTCAGGTCGGGCATTGTTTTCTTTATCGGAGAAGACTGAGGCAAAGAAGGCATTGAGGAGTTCAGCCCTTTCTGTGTCCCCTGTTTGCATTTCACCATCTTCTCCTCTGAGTGGCCCCACTGTTTCTTTGTTCTTCCTTTTGCTACGAACATACCCATAAAAGCCTTTTTTGTTGCTTTTAACCTCTCTAGCCAGCCTGAGTTCATTCTGTGCTTTTGCTTTTCTGACTTTGTGTCTACACGTGCTGGCTATTTGTTTGAATTCCTCTTTGGTGGTTTCCCCCCTTTTCCATTTTTTGTACACATCCTTTTTTAATCTTAACTCAGTTAAAAGTTCTTTAGATAGCCACCCTGGCTTCTTTAAGCACCTTCCATGTTTCCGTCTCATTGGTATTGCCTGACGTTGTGCTTTTACTATCTCCCTCTTAACAAACTCCCAGCCATCATGAACTCCCTTTCCTTTTAGTATTACTGTCCATGGGATCTCACCCAGCACTCCCCTAAGTTTTATGAAGTCGGCTTTCTTAAAGTCAAGAAATTGAGTCCTAGTATGCTTGGCTGCTCCTTTCCGCTGTATGGTAAACTTCAGAAGAGCATGATCACTCGCGCCTAATGATCCTTCCACTTCTACCCCACTAACCAGGTCATCAACATTGGTTAGGACCAGATCTAAAATGGCTGTTCCTCTTGTTGCTTCTCCCACTTTCTGGACAATGAAGTTGTCTGCAAGGCCAGTGAGGAATCTGTTTGATCTTATGCTCTTGGCTGAGTTTGACATCCAACAAATATCCGGGTAATTGAAGTCCCCCATTACTACTATCTCCCTTCCTTTTGCATGCTTGGCCATCTGTTCCAGGAAGGCATCATCTATGTCCTCCGTTTGGCTTGGGGATCTATAGTAAACTCCCACAATGAGATCTCTGTTATTCTTCTCTCCCTTAATTTTGACCCAAATGCTCTCACTTTGGCTTTGAGGTTCTAAATCTTGGATCTCTTCACAGGTATACACATCCCTGACATATAACGCCACTCCTCCTCCTTTCTTGTCTGGTCTGTTTCTCTGAAATAGATTGTATCCCCCCATTATTACATTCCAATCGTGGGACTTATCCCACCAGGTTTCAGTGATGCCTATTATGTCATATGTAGTTTGCTGTACCAAGAGCTCAAGCTCATCTTGTTTATTTCCCATGCTTTGCGCATTAGTGTACAGACATTGAAGTCCATTAATCATTCCCCCGTGTCTCTTATTTAAGGATTTTTTCCTCCCACCACTAGGTCTGCGTGCTGTTTGCTCCATTTGGTCTATGACATTTGGATGATCATCTTCATCAATTGATAGACTCCTACCTTCAGGAGCACTGTCTCCCTCCCCCACATTAGTCAGTTTAAAGCCCTCCTGATGAGGTTTCTGAGATTTTTGGCAAAAACATTTCTCCCAACCGTTGTGAGGTGCAGCCCATCGCTTGCCAGAAGTCCATCTTCAAGAAACTGCAGTCCGTGATCTAAGAATCCAAACCGTTCCTGTTTTCACCATTTGCGAAGCCAGCTGTTCACTTCCACGATTTTTCCCTCTCTCCCTGGGCCACGTCGTTCAACTGGGAGGACAGATGAGATGACAATTTGTGCATTTAGTTGCTTCAATTTCCTGCCGAGAGCCTCGTAGTCTCTTTTGATCTTCTGGAGGCTATTGCTTGCAGTGTCATTGGTTCCCACATGAACCAAGAGGAAGGGGTATTTGTCAGTGGGTTTTATAATTCCTTGCAGTCGTTCAGTTACATCTTGGATCTTAGCCCCGGGGAGACAGCACACTTCCCGAGACATCTTGTCAGGCCCACAGATCACTGCTTCTGTTCCCCTCAGTAGGGAATCCCCTATCACCACTACACGCCTCCTCTTAGGTTTGGTCGGGGTTCTTCCGTGAGCTGTCCGTTCCAAGGTCGCCTGCACATTCCCTGAGGACTGACTTTGCTGCTCGTCTTCATATACCTGATCGACTGTAATGAGGGAGAGATCCTCAAATGGAGTCTGCTCTTCGTCTTCCATGCTAGGGGAGAGGACTAGGGGAGAAATATGCCTCGATGCCGGAATTGGAGGCTTCCATTATTCTAAGCCCAATACGCAATCAAGATCCACAGCTTTTGTCAAATTTTGACCCGCTAGCAGTACCGACGCAAGATGCAGCTGTTGACCTGCTACCTGTACAGCCTATACGGGTCTGCAAAACCCTTGCTCTGCAAAAACCAGCTGAACATCATGATACAGCAGCTGAACAACATGATATTTGTAACAGTGTCATTGAAGATCCTCTGGGCCAAATCAACCTATTGGCCCCTCAGTTAAAGCTATCACACCTACCTAGGGACCAGCGACCTCAAACCTGGAACCACCAAGCAGGGCAGAAAGAGGAGGAGCCCAGCTCAGGAGCCTCAAACCACCGGAAAAGAGATTGACTGCCACTATTTCCACCATCACCCTATTTCCACATCCTTTCTTGGAATGTGGCGGGATGGCTATCTAAGCAGGGTGATGTCGACCTTCTGGATTTCCTTACAAAATTTCAGATTATATGTCTACAGGAGACATGGTGTCTAGATCTCCATGTCCCTTCTTTACAGGGATACGAAGCCTTTGCTACCCCTGCGATAAAACCAAATTCCCGAGGCCGACCTAGTGGTGGTTTAGTCACTTTTGTTTCTACCAAGCTAAAGTGCAAGGCCCGGCAACAGCAGTGGGTGAAGAGCAACAATTTACAAATCTTACTTATTTCTAGCAGTGAAGGAGGAGATTTCCTTTGCTTTAATATATATATCCCTCCCATAGGCACCCCTCCCCAGTCGTTACAAATCTGGGAAGATTTAGAGCTATGTTTGGAGAAGGCTGAATTAGAATTCCCTGGCATGGATATCCTGCTGGCAGGTGATTTCAACGCCAGGATAGGAAATGACATTAATACGTACTGCTCTAAATCCCAGTTCCTGCCAGAGGCAGATTGGTTTATTCCCTGGTCCTCTGACGATAAGGTCTTGAATAAGGCAGGCATTACATTAATGGAGACTGCCTTCAAACATAATTTGTATAATTTGCATGGTACCCATATGGACAGGTCAGGGGGTTTCTTTTCTTTTCTTGGACCTAGAGGTGCGAGCGTTATTGATTATATCCTGGTCTCCCCAAAACTCTTGGAGAGGTCACAGGGCTTCAGGACTTTCAATAGAATTGAGAGTGATCATCTTCCTATATCAGTTTCACTAATTCCCCGTGGTTTGGAGGATCCGCAATACCGCAATCACTGTGCAGACCCACCTCCAACTCTGGCCCTTCGTAGGCGTAAATGGAACAGCGACCTGGAATCTAAAATCAAACTACACCTGCATTCATCAGACTTACTGGCCTTGAGAGACCAGTGTATCTCATCTAATTCTGACCCCTTTTCAACATTTCAGCAGGTCTCAGAGTCGCTCTTCCCACTACTCACGAATTCCAACCCTCCCAAACAACAAAACAACTCGAGGGCCTGGTTCAACAAAGACTGTAGGAATCTAAGATCTTTGCTTAGGAAATTACAAAATAAGGTAAAACAGGAAGGGACCCTGTCCTCAGTGGAAAACCTGCACAGGTGGCGTTCTCATTATAAAAATACTCTAAAATTTAAGAAATCCCTCTACAGAAAGGAACAATGGGAGGCACTTGACAAAGCGATCAAATTGTGGGACGACAAAAAGTTCTGGGAAATAATTGCTCAGGGAGTTTCACCCAAAGGGAAAATTGTAACCAACAGTATTTCATCTAACTTATGGTACCAACATTTTTCCCGGCTATATACAGCTCCAAACATTGCTAAACCGAGCCAGTTTCCTCCTCTTAAAAACGATCTATTAATGGGCTGGGATCCTGTTACCAAATCAGAATGTTTACAGCTAATTAAAGCACTCAAGAATGGCAAAGCTCCCGGTGAAGATATGATTCCTCCTGAGGTGCTTAAATTAAATGCCTAGTGGTGGGCTGCTATTTTGGCCCAACTTTTTACAGCAATAAATGATACATGCAAAATCCCAGAAAACTGGAAACTGAGCCTGGTAGCCCCCATCTATAAGAAGGGAGACCCCCAAGACCCCTCAAACTATCGCCCCATAAGTCTCCCGGACATTGTGTATAAACTTTATACTCGATACCTGCTAAATAAACTGGTTGACTGGGCTGACCACTCTAACTTGCTTAATCCGGAACAGGCAGGGTTTAGAAAGGGCCATAGTACAACAGGCCATTGTTTGGTACTACAGACAATGATAGATAAGTATACAAAGGTACAGAAGAGCAAACTTTTTGTGGCTTTTGTAGATCTCACATCCGCTTTTGATTCAATCTGTAGGGACAAATTATGGCAAAAACTATATGAAACAGATATTGATAGACGACTTCTTATCAGAGTTTGCAGGGCAGCGGCGCGCGAAGTTATACGCATCTTTTAGAATTAGGGGAGCTAGTCTCAAACGTTTGTTGGGGGAGACCTAGGGTTTTTTTGTGGGGGAAGTTATTTGTCCTGTCTTCAAGCTTTTTATGATGGAGGACCTCTGTAGCCACCCCCAACGACACGATCTCAAGATGGAAGGGGAGGGAACAGCTGCAGTCACCTGCGATTCCTGCGCAATGTTTGCCATCTTGCCAAAGGTTGCAGAGGACAGGGTCACACTTCAAAACGACCTTGACAGATTAGAGAACTGGGCAAAAACAAACAAAATGAATTTTAACAGGGAGAAATGTAAAGTATTGCACTTGGGCAAAAAAAATGAGAGGCACAAATACAAGATGGGTGACACCTGGCTTGAGAGCAGTACATGTGAAAAGGATCTAGGAGTCTTGGTTGACCACAAACTTGACATGAGCCAACAGTGTGACGCGGCAGCTAAAAAAGCCAATGCAATTCTGGGCTGCATCAATAGGAGTATAGCATCTAGATCAAGGGAAGTAATAGTGCCACTGTATTCTGCTCTGGTCAGACCACACCTGGAGTACTGTGTCCAGTTCTGGGCACCACAATTCAAGAAGGACACTGACAAACTGGAACGTGTCCAGAGGAGGGCAACCAAAATGGTCAAAGGCCTGGAAACGATGCCTTATGAGGAACGGCTAAGGGAGCTGGGCATGTTTAGCCTGGAGAAGAGGAGGTTAAGGGGTGATATGATAGCCATGTTCAAATATATAAAAGGATGTCACATAGAGGAGGGAGAAAGGTTGTTTACTGCTGCTCCGAGAAGCGGACACGGAGCAATGGATCCAAACTACAAGAAAGAAGATTCCACCTAAACATTAGGAAGAACTTCCTGACAGTAAGAGCTGTTCGACAGTGGAATTTGCTGCCAAGGAGTGTGGTGGAGTCTCCTACTTTGGAGGTCTTCAAGCAGAGGCTTGACAACCATATGTCAGGAGTGCTCTGATGGTGTTTCCTGCTTGGCAGGGGGTTGGACTCGATGGCCCTTGTGGTCTCTTCCAACTCTATGATTCTATGATTCTATGATTCTATGATTCTCAAAATACTTAGAGAGTTACATTCAGACACCACAGTTAAAATCAGAACTGGGATGTCAGGCAACTATACTGACCCATGTGGTAGCGGTTTTTGTGATGAAGGCCATGAAAGCCAGGGAAAGATTTATGGATGACAATGTAAAGACCCCTTCATCGTCTGTTTAACTCATTGCTGGTTTTCCCTCTCTTTCTATTTTGTGGGATGAAGGTTTTGTTGGCATAGTATGTAATGAATTTTAATATTTTTAACTATTGTTGTGTTGATGTTTGTGTACAGGCATGGTCCTCACAATAAACGGATTTGTTGTTGTTGTTGTTGGTTTAGGGTTACGGTTAGGATTATGGTTAGGGTTTGGGTTGGGGTTAGCATTAGGGTTAGGGTTAGGGTTGGGGTTGGGGTGAATGACCACCGAAAGAACAATCCAAGCTTATTCGTCCTCTTCCTATTCAGATGGAACCCAAACACCTATGCTTGATTTGGGCTGATAAAAAACATTTCACTCTGCGATTTTTGAGTGAATGTGCATTCTAACCCCCAAAACAGCAATTTGAAATAAGCCCAATCAGGCCTTTCTCATCTTCTTTTTATGCAGATGGAACCCAAAGCACCTTTTTGCTGTGGTTGGGGGTGATTCTGGTCCACACCCCAAAAACACCATGCGAATTGAAATAAGACCAATCAAAGCTTATTCGTCTTCTGTATACACATATGGAAGCCAGGAGACTGTGTTGTTTTATTTTGGTCTCATTACACACACTTTGCGATTTCAGGGTCAATGTGCATTAACACCAAAGAACACGACATGAAATAAGCGAAATCCAAGATTCTTCTTTCTATGTAGCTGGAACCCAAAACAACCTGTTTGGCATTGTTTAGGCTTATTTTACTTCGCTTTGCTATTGTTAGTGTTAGTGTTAGTGTTAGTGTTAGTGTTAGGGTTAGGGTTAGGGTTAGGGTTAGGGTTAGGGTTAGGGTTAGGGTTAGGGTTAGGGTTAGGGTCAGGGTGAATGACCACTGAAAGAACAACCCAAGCTTATTTGTCCTCCTTCAATAGAGATGGAACCAAAACACCTATCCTTGATTTCTGCTGATAAGAAACATGTCATTCTGCGATCTTTGGGTGAATGTGCATTCTAACCCCAAAAACACCAATTTGAAATAACCCAATCACAGCTTTATCATCTTCTTTTTATGTAGATGGAACCCAAAGGACCTTTTTGCTTTGGTTGGGGGTGATTCTGGTGCACACCCAAAAAACACCATGTGAATTGAAATAAGACCAATCAAAGCTTATTCGTCTTCTCTCTACGCATATTGAAGCAAAAAGACGGTGTTGTGTTATTTTGGTTTCATTACACACACTTTGCGATTTCTGGGTCAATGTGCATTAACACCAAAGAAAACGACTTGAAATAAGCGAAATCCAAGATTCTTCTTTCTATGTAGTTGGAACACAAAACAACCTGTTTGGCTTTGTTTAGGTTTATTACACTTCGCTTTCCTAGGGTTAGTGTTAGTGTTAGTGTTAGGGTTACGTTTAGGTTTAGGGTTGGGGTTGGGGTTGGGGTTGGGGTTGGGGTTGGGGTTAGGGTTAGGGTTAGGGTTAGGGTTAGGGTTAGGGTTAGGGTTAGGGTTAGGGTCAGGGTGAATGACCACCGAAAGAACAATCCAAGTTTATTCGTCCTCCTTCTATTGAGATAGAACCGAAACACCTATGGTTGATTTCGGCTGATAACAAACATGTCACTCTGCGATTTTTGAGTGAATGTGCATTCTAACCCTAAAAACACCAATTTGAAATAAGCCCAATAAGGACTTTATCATCTTCTTTTTATGTAGGTGGAACCCAAAACACCTTTTTGCTTTGGTTGGGGGTGATTCTGGTGCACACCCAAAAAACACCATGCGAATTGTAATAAGCCCAATCAAAGCTTATTCGTCTTCTCTCTACGCATAGTGAAGCAAAAAGACAGTGTTGTGTTATTTTGGGCTCATTACACACACTTTGCGATTTCTAGGTAAATGTGCAGTAACACCAAAGAAAACGCCTTGAAATAAGCGAAATCCAAGATTCTTCTTTCTATGTAGGTGTAACACACAACAACCTGTTTGGCTTTGTTTAGGCTTATTACACTTCGCTTTGCTAGGGTTAGTGTTAGTGTTAGGGTTAGGGTTACGTTTAGGTTTAGGGTTGGGGTTGGGGTTGGGGTTGGGGTTGGGGTTGGGGTTGGGGTTGGGGTTAGGGTTAGGGTTAGGTTCGGGGTGAATGACCACCGAAAGAACAATCCAAGCTTATTCGTCCTCTTTCTGTTCAGATGGAACCAAAACACCTATACTTGATTTGGGCTGATAAAAAACATGTCACTCTGCAATTTTTGGGTGAATGTGCATTCCAACCCCAAAAACACCAATTTGAAATAAGCCCAATCAGAGCTATATCATCTTCTTTTTATGTAGATTGAACCCAAAACACCTTTTAGCTTTGGTCGGGGGTGATTCTGGTACACACCCAAAAAACACCATGCGAATTGAAATAAGCCCAATCAAAGCTTATTCGTCTTCTTAATACGCATATGGAAGCGGAAAGACGGTGTTGTGTTATTTTGGTCTCATTACACACACTTTGCGATTTCTGGGTCAATGTGCATTAACACCAAAGAACACGACTCGAAATAACCGAATTCCAATATTATTCTTTCTATGTAGCTGGAACCCAAAACAACCTGTTTGGCTTTTTTTGCCTTATTGATAAAGCTCTGATTGGGCTAATTTCAAATCCAAGATTCTTCTTTCTATGTAGCTGGAACCCAAAACAACCTGTTTGGCTTTGTTTAGCCTTATTACATTTCTCTTTGCTAGGGTTGGGGTTATGCTTAGGGTTAGGGTTACTGTTAGGGTTAGGGTTAAGGTTAAGGTTAAGGTTAAGGTTAAGGTTAAGGTTCGGGTTCGGGTTCGGGTTCGGGTTCGGGTGAATAACCACCGAAAGAACAATCCAAGTTTATTCGTCCTCCTTCTTTTTTATATATATAAATTTTTTATTGGTTTTACAAAATTTTTCAAACAATACAAACAAATAAAAAGACATACAAACATGTATAATTTCATAGCCCTTTTTTCATATCCCTTACTTCTCGGACTCCCCCATACCTCCCCTTCGTGCATCCCAATGTCCAAATTTCTTTCAGCAACTTCTAAATAATTTTATCAAATATATGTCTTGCTAATCTTTTCTTCAACTTAATCTTATGTCGCTGTAAAGAAAGGAGGAGGAGTGGCGTTATATGTCAGGGATGTGTATACCTGTGAAGAGATCCAAGATTTAGAACCTCAAAGCCAAAGTGAGAGCATTTGGGTCAAAATTAAGGAAAAGAAGAATAACAGAGACCTCATTGTGGGAGTTTACTATAGATCCCCAAGCCAAACGGAGGACATAGATGATGCCTTCCTGGAACAGATGGCCAAGCATGCAAAAGGAAGGGAGATAGTAGTAATGGGGGACTTCAATTACCCGGATATTTGTTGGACGTCAAACTCAGCCAAGAGCATAAGGTCAAACAGATTCCTCACTGGCCTTGCAGACAACTTCATTGTCCAGAAAGTGGGAGAAGCAACAAGAGGAACCGTCATTTTAGATCTGGTCCTAACCAATGTTGATGACCTGGTTAGTGGGGTAGATGTGGATGGATCATTAGGCGCGAGTGATCATGCTCTTCTGAAGTTTACTATACAGCGGAAAGGAGCAGCCAAGCATACTAGGACTCAATTTCTTGACTTTAAGAAAGCCGACTTCATAAAACTTAGGGAAGTGCTGAGTGAGATCCCATGGACAGCAATACTAAAAAGAAAGGGAGTTCATGGTGGCTGGGAGTTTGTTAAGAGGGAGATAGTAAAAGCACAACGTCAGGCAATACCAATGAGACGGAAACATGGAAGGTGCCTAAAGAAGCCAGGGTGGCTATCTAAAGAACTTTTAACTGAGTTAAGATTAAAAAAGGATGTGTACAAAAAATGGAAAAGGGGGGAAACCACCAAAGAGGAATTCAAACAAATAGCCAGCACGTGTAGACACAAAGTCAGAAAAGCTAAAGCACAGAATGAACTCAGGCTTGCTAGAGAGGTTAAAAGCAACAAAAAAGGCTTTTATGGGTATGTTCGTAGCAAAAGGAAGAACAAAGAAACAGTGGGGTCACTCAGAGGAGAAGATGGTGAAATGCAAACAGGGGACACAGAAAGGGCTGAACTCCTCAATGCCTTCTTTGCCTCAGTCTTCTCCGATAAAGAAAACAATGCCCAACCTGAAGAATTTGAAGCAAATGATTCAGCAAAGGAAACACAGCCCAGAATAACTAAGGAGATAGTACAAGAATACTTGGCTAGTTTAGATGTATTCAAGTCTCCAGGGCCAGATGAACTGCATCCAAGAGTATTAAAAGAACTGGCAGATGTGATCTCAGAACCACTGGCAGTCATCTTTGAGAATTCCTGGAGAACAGGCGAAGTCCCGGCAGACTGGAGGAGGGCAAATGTTGTCCCTATTTTCAAAAAGGGGAAAGGAGAGGACCCAAATAATTACCGCCCAGTCAGTCTGACATCAATAGCAGGGAAGATTCTGGAGCAGATCATTAAGCAAACAGTCTGTGAGCACCTAGAAAGGAATGCTGTGATCACCAATAGTCAGCATGGATTTCTTAAAAATAAGTCATGTCAGACTAACCTGATCTCGTTTTTTGACAGAATTACAAGCCTGGTAGATGAAGGGAACACAGTGGATGTAGCCTACCTTGATTTCAGCAAGGCATTTGACAAGGTGCCCCATGATATTCTTGTAAAGAAGCTGGTAAAATGCGGTCTTGACTATGCTACCACTCAGTGGATTTGTAACTGGCTGACTGACCGAACCCAAAGGGTTCTCATCAATGGTTCCTCTTCATCCTGGAGAAGAGTGACTAGTGGGGTGCCACAGGGTTCTGTCTTGGGCCCGGTCTTATTCAACATCTTTATCAACGACTTGGATGATGGACTCAAGGGCATCCTGATCAAATTTGCAGATGACACCAAACTGGGAGGGGTGGCTAACACCCCAGAGGACAGGATCACACTTCAAAACGACCTTGACAGATTAGAGAACTGGGCCAAAACAAACAAGATGAACTTTAACAGGGAGAAATGTAAAGTATTGCACTTGGGCAAAAAAAATGAGAGGCACAAATACAAGATGGGTGACACCTGGCTTGAGAGCAGTACATGTGAAAAGGATCTAGGAGTCTTGGTTGACCACAAACTTGACATGAGCCAACAGTGTGACGCGGCAGCTAAAAAAGCCAATGCAATTCTGGGCTGCATCAATAGGAGTATAGCATCTAGATCAAGGGAAGTAATAGTGCCACTGTATTCTGCTCTGGTCAGACCACACCTGGAGTACTGTGTCCAGTTCTGGGCACCACAATTCAAGAAGGACACTGACAAACTGGAACGTGTCCAGAGGAGGGCAACCAAAATGGTCAAAGGCCTGGAAACGATGCCTTATGAGGAACGGCTAAGGGAGCTGGGCATGTTTAGCCTGGAGAAGAGGAGGTTAAGGGGTGATATGATAGCCATGTTCAAATATATAAAAGGATGTCACATAGAGGAGGGAGAAAGGTTGTTTTCTGCTGCTCCAGAGAAGCGGACACGGAGCAATGGATCCAAACTACAAGAAAGAAGATTCCACCTAAACATTAGGAAGAACTTCCTGACAGTAAGAGCTGTTCGACAGTGGAATTTGCTGCCAAGGAGTGTGGTGGAGTCTCCTACTTTGGAGGTCTTTAAACAGAGGCTTGACAACCATATGTCAGGAGTGCTCTGATGGTGTTTCCTGCTTGGCAGGGGGTTGGACTCGATGGCCCTTGTGGTCTCTTCCAACTCTATGATTCTATGATTCTATGATTCTATGATTCTATGATTCTATGATTCTTTTTCTTTCTCAAAACCTCGCCATTTTAGCATTCATCTATTTTATAATAGTTCTTAAGATAGATTTTAAATTTCTTCCAATCCTTTTCCGCCGTCTCTTTCCCCTGGTCACGGATTCTGCCAGCCATCTCAGCCAGTGTCATGTAGTCCATCACTTTCATCTGCCATTCTTCCAGAGTGGGTAGATCTTGTGTCTTCCAATACTTTGCGATGAGTATTCTTGCTGCTGTCGTAGCATACATAAAGAAAGTTCTATCTTTTTTTAACACCAATTGGCCGACAATGCCCAAGAGAAAGGCCTCTGGTTTCTTAGGGAAGGTACATTTAAGTACCTTTTTCATTTCGTTATATATCATCTCCCAAAAGGCCTTAATCTTCGGGCACGTCCACCAAAGGTGATAGAAAGTACCTTCAGTTTCTTTACATTTCCAACACTTAAAGTGTTGGTGTTGACCTTTAAAGCCCTAAACGGCTTCGGCCCAGTATACCTGAAGGAGCGTCTCCACCCCCATCGTTCTGCCCGGACACTGAGGTCCAGCGCCGAGGGCCTTCTGGCGGTTCCCTCATTGCGAGAAGCGAAGCTACAGGGAACCAGGCAGAGGGCCTTTTCGGTGGTGGCGCCCGCCCTGTGGAATGCCCTCCCATCGGATGTCAAGGTGATGGACAACTACCTGACATTCAGAAAACATCTGAAGCTTTTAATGTATGATATTTTAGTGTTTTTTGGTTTCTGTGGAAGCCGCCCAGAGTGGCTGGGGAGGCCCAGCCAGATGGGCGGGGTACAAATAATAAATTATTATTATTATTATTATTATTATTATCAGGCAAATGGTAAATTTTTGCTAGCTTGACTGGGGTCGTGTACCACCTGTAAATCATTTTCATAATATTTTCCTTTAAGGCATTACATGCCGTGAATTTTATCCCGGTGTTCCACAACCATTCCCAGCCAGCAAACATAATGTTATAACCAATGTCCTGTGGCCACTTAATCATAGCTGATTTAACTGTTTCATCTTGTGTATTCCATTTCAGCAGCAAATTATACATTCTTGACAGATTCTTAGTATTGGGTTCTAACAGTTCAATTTCTAATTTTGATTTCTCCACCTGGTAGCCAATTTTCCTGTCTTGTTTATACACCTCCATTATTTGATAATAATGGAGCCAGTCTCGTACTTTGGGTTTCAATTTCTCGTGACTCTGTAACTTCAACTTATCTCTATCTTGTTCCAAAATTTCCCAATACTTTGGCCATTCCGCTTCCATATTAAGTTTTTTCAACGCCTTAGCCTCCAAGGGTGACAACCATCTAGGGGTTTTGTTTTCCAACAGATCTTTATATCTTATCCAAACATTATATAAAGCTTTTCTGACAATATGATTTTTAAAGGCCTTATGCACCTTAATTTTATCATACCATAGATATGCGTGCCAACCAAATGCATTATTAAAACCTTCCAAATCCAAGATGTCTGTATTCTAGAGGAGCATCCACTCTTTCAGCCAGCAAAACGCAGCTGCTTCGTAGTACAGTTTTAAGTCCGGCAGGGCAAATCCCCCTCTTTCTTTTGCGTCCGTCAGTATTTTAAATTTTATTCTGGGCTTTTTGCCCTGCCAGACAAATTTCGAGATATCCTTCTGCCACCTCTTGAAACAATCCATCTTGTCAAGAATTTGCAATGTTTGAAACAGAAATAACATTCTGGGCAATACATTCATCTTAATAACTGCAATTCGGCCTAACATGGACAATTTCAAATTTGACCATATTTCTAGATCTTTTTTAATTTCTGACCAGCATTTTTCATAGTTATCTTTATACAAGTTCAAATTCTTAGATGTCAAATGAACCCCTAGATATTTCACCTTCTTAACCACTGTCAAACCTGTTTCATTCTGGAACCTCTCCCTCTCCATGACTGTTAAATTTTTTTCCCAAAACTTTAGTCTTTTGTTTGTTCAGTTTAAATCCGGCTACTTGACCAAATTCTTGAATTAACTCCAACACCCTTTTTGTACTAGCATCTGGCTCTTGTAAAGTAAGTACTAAATCATCTGCAAAGGCCCTTAACTTATAATGTACACCTTTAACCTGCTGGTCATCTCTAATCATATTTAGCAACACCTCCAGAACAGAAATAAAAAGTAATGGGGAAATTGGGCACCCCTGTCGTGTCCCTTTTTCTATCTTAAATTCTTCAGTTATCACATTATTTACAATCAACTTGGCTTTTTGTTCAGAGTATATCGCACCCATACCATTCTCAAATCCTTGGCCTACCCCCATCCCATGAAGATTCTTTTTCATAAAACTCCAAGAAATATTGTCAAAGGCTTTCTCCGCATCTACAAAGATCAGAACTGCTTTAGTGTTTATATTCACCTCCAATAGTTCCAAAATGTCAATTATGTTCCTCACGTTATCTGATAAATGCCTTTTTGGGAGAAAGCCTGCTTGGTCCCTATGAATCTTCTCCATCAACACTCTTTTCAGTCTTTTTGCCAAAATGTCTGCAAAAATTTTGTAATCCACATTAAGTAATGATATTGGGCGGTAGTTCTTAAGTTGAGTCTTTTCAGTCTCTGTCTTTGGTATGAGTGTAATATACGCTTCCTTCCACGATTCTGGCGCCCTTTTCCCCTTTAAGATCTCATTGCAGACTTCCTTTAACGGTTGTACCAAGCACTCCTTTAAAGCTTTATAGTATCTGGAAGTCAGTCCATCTGGTCCTGGAGATTTGCCCAGTTGCATGTTCTGAATGGCACCCTCTATCTCTTGTTCTGTTATTCTCTGGTTTAGATCCACCTTACTTTGATGAGAGATTTTTTGTAATCCATATTTTTTAAGGAATTCATCTATATCCTCTTCCTTCTGCGGTCCTTGTGAATATAATTTTTTAAAATAACTCAAAAAACAGTTTCTAATCTCATTGGGTTTAGATATATTCTTTCCATCCACTTCTAGGTTTGTAACTGTATTTAGTTTCTGTCTTTTCTTCAATTGCCAAGCCAGAAGCTTACCACATTTGTCTGCAGATTCGAATGTCTTTTGTCTCATTTGCTTTATCTTCCATTCAATCTCTTGGTTCATCAGTTCCATATATTGTGTCTGATATAGCTTAATCTCTCTCAAAATCTCCTGGGACTTTGGTTTTGATCTCAATTTCTTCTCTCCTTCTTTTATCTTTTCCAGGATCTTTTCCTTCTTCTCATTTTGCTTTCTCTTTTTTACTGAATTTTGTTGAATTAAAAATCCTCGCATCACAGCTTTACTTGCGTCCCAGATCACTCTTTTTTCTACATCATTTTTTAAATTTATTTCGAAATAGTCCTTTAAAGTTTTTTGGGCCTTTCTGTGGATCTCCTCATCTCGAAACAGGGTGTCATTCATCCTCCATCTAAATTGACCAGTTGTTGTAGGTTTCATCTCCATCTTCACGGCGTTATGGTCGGAGCAAGTCTTTGGGCAGATTTCCACTTTCTTGATCTTCGGAGCCAGCCCACTAGTAATCCAAATTTGGTCAATTCTGGTCCAAGTCATCATTGCTTGAGAGAAAAAAGTTCCCTCTCGAGAGAGAGGGTTCCTTGTTCTCCAAATATCTATTAAGTCCATATTTTCAGTCATTTCAAAAAAGGTCTTTGGAAGTCTCCCTTCCTTGGAGATTGTCTGTCTTTGTGCCTTGTCCATATTTGTAGAAACCACACCATTCATGTCTCCCATGATTACCACATTGTAGTCCAAATAGTCCATCAGAGTTTCATGCAACTTCTTAAAAAATTCCGCCTTCCCTTCATTTGGTGCATAGATTCCAACTATTAACAGTTTTTCTCCTTGTATTTGTATTTCAATTGCCAGGTATCTTCCTTGTTCATCTTTAAACATCATTTTTGGGGCCAATTTCTCCTTTGCATAAATCACCACTCCTCTTTTCTTAACTTTATCCGATGAGATGAATTCCTGTCCTAATCTTTTGTTTATAAGTAGTTTCCTGTGTACCCTGGTCACATGAGTTTCTTGTAAACAGATCAAATCCAATTGTTCTCTTTTCAAAATATGAAAAACTTGGCGTCTTTTCGTAGGAATGTTCAGCCCATTACAATTCCAACTAAGGAATTGCAGGGCCATCTTGTTATTTGTCTTCTACTCCTCCAACCGCTCCAAGTTGCTGCTCTTCCTCTGACGGTGGTTTAAGTCCAAACGATAAATTCAGAATGTCCACTGCTCCTTTTACCTCTAAAATTGGGTCTACCGTTCCCTTCTGCAAATCCTCGTGGTTTCTCTCCAAAAACTTCTCTTTGTCTTGAACTGTTTTTATTTTCACCTTCTTTCCCTTGTAGTTGAAGGACAGTCCTTGTGGAAACTCCCACCTAAAAGGTATGTTGTTCCTTTTCAGCAGGTAGACCAGGGGCAGAGGGGAGAAAAAGTGACTTTATTAACCTGCATGACTTATTGAGAGAAAAAAGTTTTCCGCTGCCTTAATCTCCTGAAACGGACTGCCAAAGTAAAGTACCAGGACAGTGATCTGCATTTAGAAACTTGTTACAAAGTTACATAGTTGGAGTGCTACTTGATACAAAGTTTTGGGGCTTTGCTGCAACAATTTATTGGACAGTGTTGATAGAGAAACTATATAGAAAAAGTGTTGCAGCATTTATACAGAGGATTCCTGGTTTCTTTGTTCTTTATTCTTTGTCTTTTTCAGTTGGACATTTTGGATTGCTCCCTCTAGAGGGTTGAGGAGTAACAATTGCAGAGCAACGGAATAGGACAGTGGGATTTTCCATCAGGAAACTGCTCCTGTGAGAAAGTCCTTGGGATATGAGTGGCCCAGCAGACGAGATAACAACTAGAGCTAAAGCAAAACAAGCACAAAAGAAAAGGGGCTCAATATCAAGTGTAACACCAGCAGGAGCAGCCGGGCAAGAAAAAGTGACAGCTGCTTCCATGGATTCAATGACACAGGCGTTACTCAAGATAAACCAATCTTTAGAAGCCTTGACAAAGCAGAGTACAGAAAACTCACAAAAATTAACCGAATTAACATCAAGGCTGGACTTGAATACGAAAAGTGTGACATCTAACACAGAATCTATAAATAAGTTGATTGAAGAAAATTCTGCAACACTCAAGATTGCAGAGGACGCCAGAAATATTGCTGAAGAGACACAGGGAAAATTAGAACCGATCTCCAAAAAAGTGAATGAACATGATGCGGCCTTGTCTTTGCTGGAATTACAGAGAAAGGAGAGAAATTTGAAATTAAGATTAGTTCCTGAAAGTGAAGGGGACAGCCTTGTGGAGTTCCTTACACAAGAGTTTTCTGACTTTTGGCAGGAAGAATTGGAGGAAGAATTCAAGATAACAACAGCATTCAGACTGGGCAGGAGACAGAATAGAAAGACCCCGAGGGATTGTCTGATTACTTTCAGATCCAAGGAAGAAAGAGACAAAATACTAAACCTACATTACCAAAAGGCCTTGGAAATTGAAAATTCTCATATACAAATCTTTAAGGACATCCCTAAATACATCCTGGAGGTGAGAGCCTTCTATAAAGATCTGGTCTACCTGCTGAAAAGGAACAACATACCTTTTAGGTGGGAGTTTCCACAAGGACTGTCCTTCAACTACAAGGGAAAGAAGGTGAAAATAAAAACAGTTCAAGAAAGGGAGCGCCTTCAGCCTCTCAGCAGCCTGCCAGCAAGCGGCCGCCCATCAGCTGATCCTCCGGCAGCGGATCGGAGCGACGCGCCCCTGCCTGAATCTACCTCCGTGCTGGTCTCTCGGGTGCGAGCAGCCACCGCGCTCAAGGCTTACGAGCCGCGCCGCCGAAGCGCCACTGTCCGCATCTTCCCCACGAGCCATCGGCACATCGCTGGTGCCGCGCCGCTTTGTTTGACCCTCCCTGGACGGATCGCCATAGTGAGCAGCTGCAGCGCTCACTGAAGGTTACAAGGGGGAACGGGAGGCTATTGGGGAGCGTGGTGAGGGGTAGCGGCCACGAAGCCTCAGGGCCGGAGAGTCCTTTTGCGGGTACGCGGGGGGCTTTTGCAGCGACTGTTGCAGATTGCAGCGTCCTGGTTGCCTAGCCAACGGTCGCCATTTTGATTGAACCACGTGGCTTTAGAAGCGGCCATTTTAGTAGAGGCATCTCTAGTTGGGAGCGCATAGAGGCTTAGTGCTTCCCTTCTTACCTGGCTGAGAAGTCCCTCTTTAATTTAATTTAATTTGCCTCCGCCCACGTGGCCTGGGGGCGGCCTTTTTAAACTAGATCTGCTACCTAGCCTGGTTTGAGGAAAGCATTCGCAGTCATAGTGATTTAGCTGGTACTGAATTATATTTGAGGTTGTATAGGCTATAACCTAGCCGGTTTTTCCGGCCGCTTTCCCAGCATTTACAATTATTTATAATTATTTGGTGGTTGGCGCTAAATTAATTTGAGCTGATTTAGTATTTGATAGCCTTACGCGTTGTATTTAAAAGGACATTTGGTGGTTTATAAGGCTATTCCCAAAGTGGTTGTCAATTGTACTGGTTGCTAATATATTAATACAGAATATCTTGCTTGGTTGACAAGGGCTACCTGACCCCATTGACCGCAATTCCTGCTGTGTTTCGTTGCTTATCCAGGCCGCCTCTGCCTGGAAATTCATTTAGCAGGTTAGACTGATAGTGATATAGCCCCAGTTACATAAATAATTATAAATAAGTAATCACATATATATATACATAAATAAATAAATAAATAGAAATCAAGCATAAATAAATAAATAATAAATAAATAAATAAATAATAATAATAAAATAAATAAAATTAAATTAAAAAACAAGCAAACATATAAATAAACAAATAGGTAAACAATAAATAAATAAAATAGACACTCGATTTGCTTACTAACTTGACTTGACTTGCGCCCCCCCCCCCGAGGCACTGCTTTCAGCTTGGTCATGGAGGGCAGCAGCAACCCCCAACAATCTCAGCGTGGCAACGCCCTAATGCCAACAGGCCCTTGTAACCCTCAGGCCTTGGCCCAGCTTTTTTCCGCGCTGCAATCATTCTACGCGCAGTGCAGGGCACCTATCACTCCCTCTCCGAACATTGTCGAGGTGTCACAAGATTGCATACCAGACACCCCCCCAGTCAGCAGGGTCAGGATGGTCCCTCCACTAGTGCAGCTAACGTGGTTGAGCAGGCCCCCAGCAGGCCACGGACGCGCCTACAAGCTGCTAGAACTGAAATATCTAAGTCAGGTCCACTGAAAGGCAAGGCACCAGCTAAAAAACCTAGGGCGAGCAGACAAAAGGCCAGGCCGGCGGTGGCCTCTACATCAGCCCCGCGCCAGGAGGTGATTGATGTTCCCAGTGTTTTCCAGGATAACCCTAGGCAACCAAGCACATCGGAGGAGTCATCTTCTGAGGAGGAGCTGCCCCCTCAGCAGGTGGCCGCTGCCAGCGACCCGGCCCCCCATGACGATGCTCCACGGGGCGGAAAGCGGAAGGCGAAGAAGAAACACCGGTCGAAGAAAAGCAAGAAGAGGGACACTTCGGACTCCGAGGAGGAAACAGGTACCTCTTCATCAGATGGGGATAGTGACGCCCCAATGGAGGCATATTGGGGGGAGGGGGAGGACACTGGAGCACCCCAGTGGGTGCATGAGCGGAGGGCAAACTCACACAGGAAGACATTTAACGGCACGCTTGATTGGAAGGATGGGGCTCTGGTTCCAGACGTTAAAGTCTCAACCAACGCTGCCACTGACTTTATTCTGGGGAACCACCTCTCTAAGAGGAAGAGGAATAAGATATTGAATGGCAATTATGTAGATATGTTTTCCTTGCTGCCCCCAGCTCAGGTCAAGGGAAAAGGGGAAAAAATTAAGTACTATGGGAAAAGGAGGTACAGGGTACCCCGGGTAGAGCGAACGTTCGAGAATTGGCTTAATGGCTATCAAGTGTTTATGGCTGTGGTGTCAAGTTGCTATCCCAAGAGGGGCGCGCACCTCGTGTCCTACCTGGCACACGTCAGGAGGGCACGGGAGATGGCAGGAGCTGCTTTGGCGTATGATGAAGACTTTCGGAGGAATGCCTCGCTGCTGTCTTCAACGCGCTGGGACCAAAAGGACAACAATTGCTGGTTTGAACATGTGGGGCCCAATATTGAGAAGAAAGCCGCTCAACAGCCAAAATCTGGTAAGGTGGAGACCCAACGCCGTAGGCAGTGCTGGGACTTCAACAAGGGTACCTGTCAGTGCGTTACTTGTAAGTACTTGCACGAATGCGATAGGTGCCTAGGCAGCCACCCAGCAGTCAACTGCTTCAAAGGGAGGCAGCAGCCCTTTCGGGGAGGCAGGGGTCACCTCTCCTGGGGAAACAGGGGTGGCCCCGCCGGACCTGCAGCCCCCTCCCAAGGGCCAACTGGGGCTCGTTACTAACATCTCCCTAGGCCTTGCGTGCTCTCCGATAAAATTGGAGCCCTTGAGAGCATTGTTAAAGTTCTATCCAAATAGACGTGCAGCCCACCTACTGGATGAAGGGTTTTCTGAAGGTTTTAGAATTCCGGTTGCCTTCACACCCAATTCCAGTTGCCCCCCTAACCAGAAATCAGTATTAGAAAGGCCCGACATCGCGTTTAAAAAGATACAGAAGGAGATTACAGCCGGCAGGGTGGCCGGTCCATTCGCAACTCCGCCTATCGAAGGGCTTCATATCTCCCCCCTTGGTATTGTCCCAAAGAAGGCCCCCGGTGAATTTAGAATGATACACAACCTGTCCTATCCCAAAGGATCCTCGGTTAATGACGCCATTCCCCAAGAGATTTGCACGGTGAAGTATTCGTCTTTCGATCAAGCTGTGCGGTTGGTGCGGAGCTTCGGCAGGGGCGCCTTTTTGGCAAAATGCGACATCGAGTCAGCATTTCGCCTACTCCCGGTTCATCCGGAAGACTACCACTGGTTGGGTTTCAAATTCCAGGGAGCTTACTTCATTGACAAAGCTATGCCCATGGGTTGTTCTGTTGCCTGTGCTGCGTTCGAGACCTTCAGCACATTCTTGGAATGGGCCCTAAAGTTTAGAACTGGCTCTCTGGGGGTGGGTCATTATCTCGATGATTTTATTTTGGTGGCAAGTGACGCTGGGGAGTGCAGGTCCCTCCTCCTGGCCTTCGAGTCCTTAGCTAGGGAACTGGGTGTCCCTCTGGCAAGCGAGAAGACCGAGGGCCCGGTCACTACCATGACCTACCTGGGCATTGAACTTGACACCGTTGCCCAAACCTCGCGATTACCGGCTAAAAAATTGGTTGCCTTAAGAGAGCTTATCGGCCAAATACTGCCCCTAAAGAAGGTCACCTTGAGGCAAATTCAATCCCTCCTGGGGCACCTCAACTTCGCCTGCCGTGTAATTTCCCCCGGTCGTCCGTTCTGTGGCCGCCTAGCAAAGCTGTCCACGGGCTTACGGTCACCCCATCATAGGGTACGCTTATCCAAGGCAGTAAAGGCGGACCTCCTTGTTTGGTTGCAATTCCTGGGTGGTTTCAACGGCATATCGCTTTGGCAGGATAGTTTGGTGCTGCAGTCTGATTTCCAAGTACATTCGGATGCGGCCGGGTCCTTAGGTTTTGGGGTCTACTTCAGGGGCCAGTGGTGTGCCCAGCACTGGCCTCCCTCCTGGCAAGGTAAACCAATACTACGTGACTTGACATTCTTAGAATTCTTTCCCATCGTGGTTGCAATTCACTTATGGGAAGACCAGTTCAAGAACCATAGGGTCTGTTTCTGGACGGACAATCTAGCGGTCGTGTCAGTTTTGAATAAACAATCGTCACGCTCACCCAGAGTAGCGTCCCTTTTACGGTACTTTGTCCTCTCCTGCCTGCGGTTGAACCTTCACGCTTCAGCCAAGTTCGTCCCTGGTATTGATAATAACATCGCGGATGCTCTATCTCGTTTCCAGATGGAACGCTTTCGCTCATTGGCGCTGGATGCGCAGCAGCAGCCGCAACCATTCCCGGAGCACCTCTGGAATATTGGCAACGAGAAGCAATAAAGGAGTATTGTCTGCGCTAGCGCCTTCTACCCTGAGATCGTATAATAAGGCGTGGCTAGACTTCACATCCTTCCGCATCAAAAAGGGACGGTCCAAGCCAGGCAGGCCACCGTCCAAGTCTGAAGTCATAGAGTACTTGGTCCACCTTAGAGATCTTGGCCGGGCCCCCAAAACCCTCAATATTCATTCAGCAGCTATATCCTTCTTTTCTAAAACTTTATTTTCTGTGGATCCCTGTTCGCATTTCGTTGTGTGTAAGATGCTTGAGGGCTGGCGCAGGTCCAGGCCTCATGGCCGGGACAGGAGAAGGCCAATAACTTTAGATATACTCACCCAAATCCGTAGGAAGCTGAGGGCCCTGTGTTGGTCAAGATATGAAGCCAGATTATTTTCAGCAGCGTTTTCTTTCGCATTTTTTGGCGCCCTACGCATAGGCGAAGTGGTTTGTGAGGACCGCGCAGCGTCCAGGGGGCTACTACTTGAGGACGTAACTGTGGGCAGTGCTCATGTAATGTTAAGAATCCGTAGTTCGAAGACTGATCAGCTTGGCAAGGGAGCCTTGGTTCGCCTCCAGGCGACTCAAAAGGCGGGCCCTTGCCCTGTAAAGGATGCTAGAAAATACCTGTGTGTAAGACCAGAATCTAGTGGCCCCTTTTTCTTGCATTCCGACGGTTCCTCCCTCTCAAAGCAGCAGTTCACGAGGGTCATGCGCAAAGCAATTGCCGCCATCGGGCTTCCCCAAGAGGAGTACGCCGCGCACTCCTTTTGCATTGGGGCGGTGACCACCGCCGCCCATATGGGCTTACCGGCTGAAAGAATTATGGACATGGGGCGCTGGAAATCCAACGCATTCCAGGGTTATATACGGTAGACCTTCTAAATTCCCCTCAGCTTTCCCCCCGGGCACTCCTCCTGATCCGGTTCTCCGATTCTCTCTTTTCAGGTACTGGTGTGGTTCGACTGTGGATCCTCGGCCACAGCATCGTATATTGGGCAAAGCGGCGCGCCGAACAAAGGGGCTGGGTTAAAGAGCTACGGCTACCCAGCTGGGTCAAACTATCATGGATCACTAGGAGGGGTATGCGTTGGGAAGAGTTTTTCCCAGTTGTATCCAAAAAAATCGCTGCCGAGGGCCCACCCAGTGCCTTGGTCGTCCAGCTGGGCGAGAACGACTTGGCGTATAGGAAAGGGGTGAACTTGATGTGGAACATTATCAATGACTTGGAATTGTTGAGGGCATCCCATGAAAACATTACAATAATTTGGTCATCTTTGCTGGAAAGGCGATGTTGGCGGGATGCAGAGAAACCCGTGGCTGTGAATAAAGCTAGGAGGATTGTGGAGCGCACGGTGGCACGTAGAGTGGCCGCATGGGGCGGTCGGGTCATTCAGCACCCATGCATACGGTTTGAAAAGGAAATGCTTTATCGCTGGGATGGCGTGCATCTATCTGATGCGGGAAATGATATTTGGTTGGCTGATATTTTTCAAGGTGTTAGGGATTGGTTACAGGTCTGAGGGTATTGGCGGCGAGCCGGCTTGAGGCTCGGTGGCGGTAGGCATTGGCCGGGGTATTGTCATGCAGATGAGGTTGGGGGGGAGGAACGCCATCACCCCCCCAATGCTTGAAGGGTAGTTCGTTAAAGGACTCCGAGGGGCGACGCCTCGTCCGAAACCTACGGAGGCTAGGGCCTAAAGCGCGCCCCCGAGCGGTAACCCCTCGGGGAGCGCCTAGGGATACGCATCTCAGGTGGCTCCCCCTGTTGGTGTTTAACCCTTCCCGGTCAGACCGGATAGTCGGTTAGGGGCCAATGCCTAAAGCCAATACCCTTCATTTCCTGTAATCAATAAAGTTGTGGCCATTTTCGCCCATTAACCTAAAACGCTGTGTCCGTTGTCTTTATTTATTCCACCTGTGGGGGGGGGAGGGAATAGCCACGCAATGCCCCTTCCGATCGTCAGGAGGAGGGGGGGTTGCGGGATCACGACCCCGCCCACACTCGCTCTCGCGAGGCTGGCGCCAGCCTCGCGGGAGACAGGGATTCCCCCAATTAGCATCCCCTGTGGCGCCAGCCAATCGGCTGGCGGCAGGGGCGGGCCTTAGAAAGGCCACTTAAGGTCGGGGCAGCCCTCGGCTTGCCCCTTTTCACCCTGGAGACGACGCGGTTTCCCACCCACCCGCCCTCTAGGTTTTGCCACTGACCTTGCTATGGGCTTTGGCTGGTCGCCGCAAGGGGCCTGGTAGGAGTTTTTCCATTTGGCTAATTGGCTGGTTTTGTGAGCCACTTGGTTTTTTCGCCTACCTCATAGCAAATCGTCACAACTCCCTCGGTTTTGGCGGTAGGCATTGGCCGGGGTATTGTCATGCAGATGAGGTTGGGGGGGAGGAACGCCATCACCTCCCCCAATGCCCCAAAGCCAATACCCTTCATTTCCGGTAATCAATAAAGTTGTGGCCATTTTCGCCCATTAACCTAAAACGCTGTGTCCGTTGTCTTTATTTATTCCACCTGTGGGGGGGGGGAGGGAATAGCCACGCAAAAGCGAAATCACCCCCACACCATGCAAAACTAAGGTTTAACTGGCTTTGGGGTTTCTGCGCAATTTACTTTTCCCCTCTTGTCGGGGGTTTCTGGTGGTATTTCTTCTGCTTCTCACATTTCTACTTCTTTTCTTTTCTTTTCTTTTTTAATAAAGTTTATTGGTACAACAAGAAAAAAGAAAAAGAACACAAGTACCAAATTACGCACAAGAATAACCATAGACACATAATTTTCTTAGCAAATAATAAAACATCTATTGGTCTTAACACTAAAGAACCAACCTCCCTTCTATTCCATATTTCAAATTCATATTACTTATTGCCAATACACACTTTTATCATAATTAAACTTATTCTTAATACCGTATTTTTTGCCCTATAGGATGCACTTTTTCCCCTCCAAAAATGAAGGGGAAATGTGTGTGCGTCCTATGGGGCGAATGCAGGCTTTCGCTGAAGCCTGGAGAGCGAGAGGGGGTCGGTGCGCGCCGACCCCTCTCGCTCTCCAGACTTCAGGAGAGCCCCAGCGCCAGCCCCACAAGGTCGGGGGACAGAGGGAGGCGGAACGCCGCCATCCTGCTGTCTCCCGAAGTGGTTTGGAGGCTGACAGCGGGGAGACCCCACTGCCAGCCCCGCAAGCTCCGGGGACAGCGGGGAGGCGCAGCGCGTCATCCCGCTGTCCCCGGACCTGATCTGAAGGCGGGCAGCGGGGAGAAGAGCGCTTCTCCCTGCTGCCGGCCCCACAAGCGCCTGGGGGAAAAATAATTTCCCCCCCCTTTATTTCCCCCCCAAAAAAACTTGATGCGTCCTATGGGCCGGTGCGTCCTATGGGGCGAAAAATACGGTAAATATAATTTCTTATATCTACCTTGCAACTATTACTCGAATGCTGCAACAGAATTTAAACTACTATATTTATTTTTCAGATATTCTTTGAAAACCTTCCATTTTGAAACAAATTCCTGTTTTGATTTATTCTTTATTTTTTCTGATAAACCATCTAATTCGGCATATTCTGTCAGCTTTTGAATCCAATCTTGTATAGAGAGGATTTCATTACTCTTCCATTTTGCTGCGATCAAAACTCTTGCTGCTGCTGTCACATATAAAAAGATACCCTTCCTCTTTTGTGGAATATCTAAATCTGTTATTCCCAGGAGGTAGGCCTCTGTTTTTTTATTGAAAGAGATCTTTATCATTTTTTTGCAGTTCTGCATGTATACTCTCCCAGAATACCTGTATTTTCCTACATATCCACCACATATGGTAGAATGTTCCTGAGTCCCCGCATTGCCAACAATTACTTGACACATTTTTATACATTTTTGAAAGTTTCCATGGTGTTAGAATACCATCGATGTTGCATTTTTTGAAAGTTCTCTCTAATCGTGTAACAATTTGTGAATTTCCAATTGATCTTCCATAAATTTTCCCATTGTGCCATGGTTATTGAATGGCCAAAATTCTGGGACCACCTCACCATTGCCACTGTTACCTCCTCCTCCTTGACTGTCCAGTCAAGGAGGAGTCGATAAGTTTTGGAAAGAGTTTTTCTTTTAGAATTTACCAGATCAGATTCGAATCGGGAAATTTCTGTTGAGAACCCCTTTTGTTTGTCAGATTTAATTTTTTCAAATAACTGATGGTATTGAAACCAGTCTGAGATGTGTTCTCTTATTTCCTCAAAGTTTTTAAATTTTATTTGGTAATCTCCATTTTTTAGAAGTGTTTTATATGTTGGCCAGCTTTCCTGGTTTTTTTTTCCGTTTTACTGCTATGGCTTCTATTGGAGAAGTCCACCACGGGACTTTAGGCTCCATCAGGTCTTTATATTTTTCCCATACAGCAAAGAGTGACTTTCTTATTATATGGTTGGTAATTTTTTAATGAATTTTCGCTTTTCCATATATCAGGTAGGCGTGCCATCCCCAACAGTTGTCAAAACCTTCCAGGAGGTCCGAATCCTGCAACGTGCACCAATCTTTTAGCCAGGTGAAACAGGCTGCCTCGTAGTAAAGTTTTAGGTCGGGTAGAGAAAAGCCTCCTCTCTCTTTTATGTCTATTAAGATCAGGTGTTTAATCCTAGGTTTCTTCCCTTCCCACAGGAATTTGGAAATTTCTCTTTGCCATATCTTGAGACAACCTGCTTCGCCCAGTATTGGAATCATTTGAAATAAAAAGATGAATTTTGGAAGCACATTCATCTTTATAATGGAAATCCTACCCAGAAATGTTAATTTTAGTTTACTCCAGGTTACAAAGTTTTTTCTAATCTCTAACCAAGTTTTGGCGTAATTATCCTGAAATAAGTTTATGTTCTTGGGGGTGATCCAAATACCCAAGTGTCAGAGCCGCTTCCAGGTCCCAGCTCACAGAGGACCACGCTAGCCGGCAGTATTGTACAAACTTCTTTATTGAGTTACAGTTTCCATTTTCAAGCCGCAGCGCGCAGCTCTACGTCTTAGAAGCTAGACCGGCAAAGCTCCGTCTGAGTCTCCGCCTCCTGTACACCAACTTAATACTCTAGCCTTACTCCACCTCTTCCGTCTTTCCTTTCTCCTCTGGGTCCCTCTACCCCCCGTGGTCTCTTCCTTCCTGGACTCTTCTGACGCTGACCCCCCCGACTCTTCTCCCTCCTTGCGGCGGGCTTTAGGACCTGGCTCCCTGTCCGGGCTGCTTACTGTGCCGCCTTCCTGTGCATTTGAACTTGGCGCGCGCGCGCAGCCTTCAACCTTCCTCTTGACTGTTTCCTCGCTCCCCGATGGAGGTGTGGCCAATCCTAACTCCTGCCCTCCCGCTTGCGGCGAGCCGCCAGATCCCGATACCTGGGACCCCTCCCCCCTACTGCGCTCTGGTGGGGAAGCTGGTCCCGATTTCCAACTGCTGCTCTCTGAGTCCCCTCTGGTCCCTTCTACCTGGGGTGTCCCCCTAGGCGCCCCCCTTGCTCTGACCACTGGCGCCCCTTTCTGTGAATCTTCCGACTCACTGGAAAGACTTGGAGATCTCGGGCCGCTGTCATCGCTCATTTTACCTTCGGATTCCTCCCCCTCGCTCTCTGTTTCCTCCCTTTCCTGTGCCTCTGCTCCTGAACCCCTGACATCCATCCCCCCTCGAAGCCCCCCCTTCCCCCTCCCCTCCTTCAGGCGTGGGTGCTGGGTGCTCCGTTGATATGGGGGTGAGTGCCGGATACAGTTCATTCCCCGTGGCGTACATCCAACTGGATAAGTCCGGCTCTTCCTCCTTGCACTCGCCGACATCGATCTCCTCTGCTTCCATCTCTGTGCCGCCGTGCTCGAACCCAAGGTCCTCCCCGAACACGTCCATGTCCGTCTCTCCCTCGGTCCCTTCTGGGGACGTTGCTCGCCCGGGACCCTCCAGCCACTTCCTGCGCCACTGCTCCTCTGGTCGGTCATCCCACCAATACGAGGGTTCTGAGGCAGATCCCGAGGGTGACCCCTCCGGGGAACGTGTGTTCAGTGTCGGTTCCTCGTCCGAGTCGAACCCCTGGAACGTGCTGGCTGAAAGCGTGGGTGTGAAAAGCCAGTCGTCGAAAAACTCGGCTGGCATGGGCCTGTGTGGGAAGAGGGCATGAAACTCGTCTTTTAGCAGAGGTTCTTCCAAAGCGTAGCCCAGCACCCAGCTGTTGGCACTGACTGGGGTGCCTTCTCTGGCGAGAAGGTATTCCACTCCGTCTTCCCCCCATCTTGAGTCTAAAATCTCTGTGACCTCGTTGATGGGCTCCCCCTCTGGTGACCCCCCCTGCGTGGTCCTTTCCCTGAGCGGGCTTGGTGCCGTCCCTGGCTCCTGAAATCTGTGCGGTGCCTTGTAGGGAGTGAGCACTGATCTATGGAAAACCGGATGCATCCTGGATCCCTCCGGAAGTGTCAGCCGGAAAGCCACCGGGTTGACCTGTGCCTCGACTTGGTAGGGCCCTAGCTGCTTATGGCCGAGCTTCTTTTTCGCTAACGATCTGGCCGGCACTGCCTGGGCTGCCAACCAAACCCAGTCTCCCACCTGTATTTCTTCCCCAACCCTCCTGTGTCTGTCAGCCTGCAGTTTGTATGCGTGCTTAGCTAGCTCTAACTGCCTTCGAAGCTGTTCGTGGACCTCCTGCAACTCTGACGCGAAGGCGTCCGCTGTCTGTGGCTCCCCCTCCCCCACTCTCTCTAATCCTGGGAAGGTTCTGGGATGCCTCCCATTGTTGGCGAAGAACGGCGTCACCCCCGTGGACACGTGCTTCGTGTTGTTGTAGACGAACTCGGCGAGTGGCAGGTAGTCCACCCACGTTGCAGGCTGCTGATTTGCGTAACATCTCAGGTACTGCTGCATGATGGCATTGACCCGCTCCGCTTGCCCGTTGGTCTGCGGGTGTCTCGCCGACGCTAGGTTGATCTTGACGTTCAGGATGCCCATCAGCTTCTGCCAGAAGTTCGAGATGAACTGCCGCCCCCGGTCGGACAGTATAGACCGTGGCAGACCGTGAACCTTGAACACGTGATCTATGAACAGTTTGGCTGTCTGTTCCGCCGTGGCCACCTTCGCACACGGAATGAAATGTGCCATTTTGGTTAACAAGTCCACCACCACTAGCACTGCTGTCTTGCCCCTCGAGCTGGGCAGATCCGTGACAAAGTCCAGGGCCACTCTCTCCCACGGTTCGAGCGGAGTTTGCAGCGGTTCCAGCAGTCCCGCCGGCGGTTTGTGCACTGGCTTAGCCCTCTGGCAGGTGTCGCACCTCGCGACGTAATCCGCGACTTCCCCCCGCATCTTGGGCCACCAGAAGTCTCTGGCGACTAATTCTATCGTCTTCTCTGTGCCAAAGTGCCCGGCGGTGGGTGCGTCGTGCAACTGCTGCAGTACCTTAGCGCGGAGTTCGTCTCCCGGCACGTAGAGGGCCCCTTTGCGCATGAGCAACCCTTCGCGTATCTGGAACTCGCCGCCCTTCGCCGTGCCCCTGTGCACCTCCTCCATCTTCGCTCGTGCGAAAGAGTCGTCCTGCAGCGCGCGACATACCACATCCAGGTCGACGGTTGCGGAAGCGCACGCCCACGTTTCTGGTGCGAAAATGTGCTTGGCCGCCGCTGGCGTTGCCTCCTCGAGGTATTGCGGCTTCCTGGACAGTGCATCCGCCATGATGTTGGTGTCACCTGGGACGTACTCTATCCTGAAGTTGAAGTCCGCAAAGAACTCCGCCCAACGTAAGTGCCTCTGGTTCAGGAACCTCGCCGTGCGCCAGTACTCCAGATTCTTATGGTCCGTGCGGACCTGCACTGTCTGTTTGGCTCCGATCAGGAAGTGCCTCCACGCCTTGAATGCTGCATGAATGGCAAGCAACTCCCTGTCCCAGATGGTGTAGTTCTGCTCCGAATTGCTGAGCTTCCTGGAGTAGAAGGCGCACGGCCTCCAATCCCCATGTGGATCTTGCTGCAACAGGACTGCTCCCACGGCCCTGTCTGAGGCGTCTGTCTCAACCCTCATCGGTTTGCTAGGATTTACATGCAGCAGCTGCTCTTCGGACGAGAAGAGACACTTGAGTTTCTGAAAGGACTGCTCCGCCTGCTCCGTCCAGATGAACTTCTTCTTCTTGGAGCTGAGCGTGTCGGTAATGGCCGCCGTCTGCATCGCGAACCCCTTGATGAACTTTCGATAGAAGTTAGCAAAGCCGACAAACCGCTGGACCTCCTTCCGGTTGCGCGGGCTCTTCCAGTCCAACACTGCGCGAACCTTGGCGCTGTCCATGGCGAGCCCCTTGTCCGACAATTTGTAGCCCAGGAAATCCACCTCCGTCATGTCGAACTGACACTTCTCCAGCTTGGCGTACAGTCTATGCTCCTGTAG
Organism: Podarcis bocagei; assembly: GCF_964188305.1. Lineage (NCBI taxonomy): Eukaryota > Metazoa > Chordata > Lepidosauria > Squamata > Lacertidae > Podarcis > Podarcis bocagei. The sequence goes on along the minus strand of NC_138131.1, from coordinate 94,589,799 downwards.
CCTTTGCAGAACTTCCTTGACGTCTCTGTCGTGAACCTCCTGCGATTCTGAAAATATCAGGATGTCGTCCAGGAAGCAGACACACTTCTTGTAAAGGAGCCCCGCTAACACGTGATGCATGAAAGCTTGAAAACAGTGGGAGCCATTTTGTAATCCAAAGGGCATAACTCTGTATTCGTAGGTGCCCAGGGGCATGAACATGGCCGTCTTCCACTCGTCGCCCTCCCGTATGCGAATAAGATTGTACGCCCCTTGCAGATCCAACTTGGTGAACACGCGTCCTTTGCGCACCGTCGCGAGGAGGTCGTCGATCTTGGGCATGGGGAAAGCCGTGGGCTTGGTTTTCGAGTTCAAAATGCGATAGTCCACCACCAGCCTTTTTGGGGGCGTGTCCTTCTTCTTCACAAAGAATACGGGACTGCCCCCCACTGCCTGGGACTCCCGGATGAACCCGCGCTTCAAATTATGATCTATGAACTCCCTGAGTTCCTGTAGTTCATCTTCAGACATGGAATACAGGTTCCCTGTCGGCAGCGTCGCCCCTGGCAGAAGGTCAATCTTGCAGTCATAGGGCCTGTGTGGAGGTAGCTTGTCCGCTTCCTTCTCGCAGAAAACCTCCAAAAATTCTGCGTACTTGTGGGGCACTGCTTGCAGCATGCCCAATTGCAGCTGTGTGTCCTCTTCTTCCCCCTCCAGTCTGGGTAGGATGCAGTGTTCTGCACAGTAAGAGGAGCCGAAAGTTAGTTGCTGCTGGTACCAAGCCAACGTCGGACTGTGCCTGTCCAGCCAACTCATGCCCAATACTACAGGCGTGTCCGACAGTTGGGTGACATTAAAGCTGATGACTTCCCTGTGATTTCCAATTTGCATCACCATCGGTGGCGTTTGCTTCACCACTTGCCCCCCTAGCAATTCTCTGCCATCCACCGTGACAACCTTCAGGGGCAGCGTGGCTGGCAGTAGCGTTATCTTGTGCTGCTCGATGAAATCCTGCCCTATAAAATCCGCGTTGCTACCAGAGTCAATGGTAATTGGCACTTCCATTGTAAGTCCGTTGGGTAGCTGAAGCGATGCGGTGAGCTGCACTACTGGTTTGGGCGGGAGGGGGTCTGTGGGCTGCAACATCCCTGGGGACTGCTTCACTGACTCGTCTGGCTGGGCCCCAGTGCCTCTGTTTCCAGCCAGACTCCGTCGTTTCCCTGCTGTGGTTCTCTCTGCTGAGTTGCTTCTGTTACCGTCGCGGAGGCTGCAGTGTGCTTGTGGAGCCTCTGGGGACACTCTTTCGCCATGTGCTGAGGACTGTCACAGAGGTAGCACTTCCTGTTCCCTCTAGGAGGCTTCGCCTTGACTGCTCCCGGTGCTAGGGCTCTGGTTGCTGACTGAGCCCTGGCACCTCCAACCTCCATAGGTTCCCCTCCTCCTCCTGGCGGAGGCGTGGAGAGCGCACGCGCTGCATCCCTGGGAAAGAAGGAAGGCGCTCTCGCCGACTCGCGTCCTCCACGCCCTTCATCTCTGCTCCATGGACGTTCTTCTAGACGCACTCCAATCGTCAGCGCCCTCTGAACGATCTCCTGAGTGCTCCGGGGCCTCTCCCCCCTCGCAATTTCGTCTTTTACCGCACTGTTCAACCCTTCCCAGAACAGGTCTCTGACTGGAGCTGAATCCTTGTCCCATTCCAGGGCACTGACCAGTGCAAAAAAGCGGGAATGATACTGCCTCACACTGGCCCTCCCTTGTTTCAGCCCATGTATCTCTTTTCTGGTGATATCAACGTCTATATTTGATAGAAAACACGAATCCATCGCTTTAATGAAGGCATCCGCACTTCGGAGCGCCGGATCCTTATCTCTCCATAGATTGCGCAGCCACGCTTTAGCGTCTCCATGCAGATGGGATAAAATAAACCCCACCTTCTCTTGCTCATCTCTAAAGTCTTTATCCAGCAGTTGCAGCGCAAACTGCACATCTGCTCGGAAGTTGGGGTACTGCTGTAAATTCCCATCGAAATGAGATACAAGGCTGCCTCCTCTTCTCCCCAGCCCAATTCCCTCTGATTTGGGTCCCGGTTGCCCCTGCTTAGTAAGCACTTCCAACCTGACTTGGAGATCCTTGTAGGCGGCAGCCGCTTCCTCCTCCCTCTTCCTGGAGGCTAGTATCTCGGTGTTTAGATGTGACACTGTATTTTGCAGGGCTGCTATCTGCTGTTCAGTATTCATCTCTTCCGACTTTCGTGAGCTTGTGAAGCACCAATCTCCACGCCTCGCTGCGCCCACTCACGCTGCGAGGCTTTTGGTGCAAAATCTTGGGACGGAGCTTACTGTCAGAGCCGCTTCCAGGTCCCAGCTCACAGAGGACCACGCTAGCCGGCAGTATTGTACAAACTTCTTTATTGAGTTACAGTTTCCATTTTCAAGCCGCAGCGCGCAGCTCTACGTCTTAGAAGCTAGACCGGCGAAGCTCCGTCTGAGTCTCCGCCTCCTGTACACCAACTTAATACTCTAGCCTTACTCCACCTCTTCCGTCTTTCCTTTCTCCTCTGGGTCCCTCTACCCCCCGTGGTCTCTTCCTTCCTGGACTCTTCTGACGCTGACCCCCCCGACTCTTCTCCCTCCTTGCGGCGGGCTTTAGGACCTGGCTCCCTATCCGGGCTGCTTACTGTGCCGCCTTCCTGTGCATTTGAACTTGGCGCGCGCGCGCAGCCTTCAACCTTCCTCTTGACCGTTTCCTCGCTCCCCGATGGAGGTGTGGCCAATCCTAACTCCTGCCCTCCCGCTTGCGGCGAGCCGCCAGATCCCGATACCTGGGACCCCTCCCCCCTACTGCGCTCTGGTGGGGAAGCTGGTCCCGATTTCCAACTGCTGCTCTCTGAGTCCCCTCTGGTCCCTTCTACCTGGGGTGTCCCCCTAGGCGCCCCCTTGCTCTGACCACTGGCGCCCCTTTCTGTGAATCTTCCGACTCACTGGAAAGACTCGGAGATCTCGGGCCGCTGTCATCGCTCATTTTACCTTCGGATTCCTCCCCCTCGCTCTCTGTTTCCTCCCTTTCCTGTGCCTCTGCTCCTGAACCCCTGACACCAAGTATTTCACTTTTGAGGAGATTTTAAGGCCCAATATTTTTTCTAAGTCATCCTTTTCTTCCGTGGTTACATTTTTAACAAGCATTTTTGTTTTTGTTACCGTATTTTTCGCACTATAGGACGCACTTTTTCCCCTCCAAAAATGAAGGGGAAATGTGTGTGCGTCCTATGGTGCGAATGCAGGCTTTTGCTGAAGCCTGGAGAGCGAGAGAGGTCCGTGCGCACCGACCCCTCTCGCTCTCCAGGCTTCAGGAAGCTATCCCAAGTCTTGCAAGCCCCGCGGTATGTCCCGCGGGCTTGCAAGGCTTGCGGGCAGCAGCCTGCACCCAAAAGCTGGGGACAGCGGGGAGGCGCAGAGCCGCCACCCCGCTATTCCCCGACCTGATCTGGAGGCTGGCGGGGGGAGAAGCAAGCCTGCTTCTCCCCCCCACCATCCCCACAACCTCCAGATCAGGTCGGGGGAAAGCGGGATGGCGGCGCTCCGCCATCCCGCTTTTCCCCGACCTGATCTGGAGGCTGGGGGAGGGAGAAGCAAGCCTGCTTCTCCCCCCCACCATCCCCACAACCTCCAGATCAGGTCGGGGGAAAGCGGGATGGCGGCGCTCCGCCATCCCGCTTTTCCCCGACCTGATCTGGAGGCTGGGGGAGGGAGAAGCAAGCCTGCTTCTCCCCCCCACCAGCCCCACAACCTCCAGATCAGGTCGGGGAAAAGCGGGATGGCGGCGCTCCGCCATCCCGCTTTTTCCCGACCTGATCTGGAGGCTGGGGGAGGGAGAAGCAAGCCTGCTTCTCCCCCCCACCATCCCCACAACCTCCAGATCAGGTCGGGGGAAAGCGGGATGGCGGCGCTCCGCCATCCCGCTTTTCCCCGACCTGATCTGGAGGCTGGGGGAGGGAGAAGCAAGCCCCACAACCTCCAGATCAGGTCGGGGAAAAGCGGGATGGCGGCGCTCCGCCATCCCGCTTTTCCCCGACCTGATCTGGAGGCTGGGGGAGGGAGAAGCAAGCCTGCTTCTCCCCCCCACCATCCCCACAACCTCCAGATCAGGTCGGGGGAAAGCGGGATGGCGGCGCTCCGCCATCCCGCTTTTCCCCGACCTGATCTGGAGGCTGGGGGAGGGAGAAGCAAGCCTGCTTCTCCCCCCCACCAGCCCCACAACCTCCAGGCTTCAGGAGAGCCTCACCGCCAGCCCCACAAGCTCGGGGGACAGCGGGAGAGGCGCAGCGCGCCATCCCGCTGTCTCCCGACATGGTTTGGAGGCTGGCGGAAGGCTTCCTCCTCCCCCAGCCCCGCAAGTTCCCAGAGCGATGCCAAAGTTGCGCGCAGCTTTGGCATGGCTCTGGGTCCCGTTCTGGGGGAGGGGGAAGCTCGGGCTTCCCCGCCCCAGCCCCGCGCCTGGCAGGGGGGGATAAATTTTTTTTTGCCTCTATTTCCCCCCCCCCAAATCTAGGTGCGTCCTATGGACCGGTGCGTCCAATAGTCCGAAAAATACGGTATATTCAGCTTAAAGCCTGCCACTTCTCCAAATTCTTTAATCAATTCCAGCACTCTTTTCAGACTTTCTTTAGGGTTTTCAGTCATAACAAGTAAATCATCCGCAAAAGCTTTAATTTTATATGTTTTGTTTCCCAGAGTGATGCCTTTAACAAGCTGATCCTTTCTTACCTGATTGTTCAAGACTTCCATCACCAAGATAAATATCAGTGGTGACAGTGGGCAGCCCTGTCTGGTTCCCTTGTTTATTTTGCACTCCTCAGTAATTCTTCCGTTGATGATTAATTTTGCATATTGTTCTGAATAGATGGCATTTATTCCTTTACAAATATTTTCTCCTGATTTCTTCCATTAATTTTTTCATAAACTTTCAGGACACGTTGTCAAAAGCTTTTTCAGCGTCCACCAACATAATAGCTGCTGGTTTATCAATGTTAATATCCAAATATTCTAATACATTAATCACACATTGTCAGCTTGCCAGCTGCACACGTTGCTGCACTTAGCAGAAAAACACTCCCGGCAGCCAGCCATAAATTCCTTTCTTTATTTTCTTCAGACAAGATTACATGCCGAATAAACAAAGTGACCCCTCCCTCGAGACCAACAGAGCCAACGGCTCAGCCCCTTCCGTTTCCCCCTGTGACGTGGATCCCCATCTCTCTGAAGCACCCCTTCCTCCCCAGACTCATCCTCTTCTCTGTCTTCTGAGGAGGACTCAGTACTGAGCAGTGGAGATCGTTCCCTGTATCCTCTAATTCTTTCCTCCCTCGCTGCCTGCAGTTCCCTGACACACATCTAATATTGGATTGCATAAATCGTCCGGGAAGAAATCTGGTTTGATCTTTATGAATTATCTCTTTCGGCACCATTTTTAATCTATTTGCAAGAATGTCTGCAAATATCTTGTAATCGTTATTTAGCAGTGCAATGGGTCTGTAATTGGCCATGTTTGAGGCATCTGTTCCCTGTTGGTGGATAAGAGTAATAAAGCTGTCCTTCCAGGTTTTCGGTAGCTTTCATTAGGTCTTTCATGGGAAGAAATAATGCTTGTTCTAACTTTTTATAGTAATTAGCTGGGAGACCATCTGGGCCTTTCCTAATTTTGATCTCTGTATAGCTTGTTGCACCTCCATAGCTGTTATTGGTGAGTTCAAAATTTCAATTTTTTCCTTAGGTTAGGTAGTTTATTTTTGCCCAAATAATCAATTATTTTCTCTAGAGTCTCTGGACCTTCTTTATATAGTTTTCCCAAAAAAACTAGCAAAGTTTTTACTAATTTCCTTCGGTTCTTGGATCCATTTGTCTTCAGTTTTAATTTTATTGATAATTCTATCTTCCTTTTTCTTCTTTAATTGCCGGGCCAGAAGTTTGCCAGGTTTATTTGCAAACTCAAAATTTCTATGTCTCAACCATTTTATCTTCCATTCTATCTCTTCGTTTATTATCATGGAGAATTGCATCTGTAAAATTTTTATACTTTGCTTAATTAGTTCATCATCTGGTTTTTGGGAAAGGGTCCTTTCCTTTTTTCTAATTTCCTCCCAGATCTCCATTTTCTTCTCCTCCTTTATTTTCCTTTGGAATGCGTTTTGTTGGATAAAGAAGCCTCTTATGACGGCTTTACCCGCGTCCCAAACTTTCTCTAGATCTACTCCTTGATTTAAATAAACTTAAAATATTATTCTAAGATTTGCTTGGCCTTCTGTACAGTTTTTTCATCATTTAACATACTCTCATTAAGTTGCCACCTTTTAACCTTTTCTTCTTTTCCTTTAAAGAGTTAAAAGAGACTAAACAGTCAGCCGGACAGTTATTTGCTTTTGCTGCATTAGATTTGACTCTGAATGCTTTTTCTATTTTTTGTGCTACTTCTGCTTCTTCTAGGTCTAACCAAGCTGCTAGCTCTTTTGAGTTTTTTTCCCCAGTTATTTCTTCTGCGTCCTCTGTTAGTCCTCTGAATCTTAGGGTATTCTCCCTTCTCTGCATTTGCAACATCGCAACAGAGTCCAGAGTTGAATCCTGCTGCGCTTTCAGATCTGCTGTTTCTTTCCTTATCTTATCACATTCCCTTTTCGACTCTCTATTTTCATTTTGTAATTTTTTCTGAGCTTCCTCTAGGTTCTGTGTTTTACCTTTAAGGTCTAGCACTATTTTCGTCAGTTCTGAATTTTTTTGTACTAAATTGTTGACCTAAGTTGATAACTCAGCTGTTGTTTTCACATTTTCATCTATTTTAACACCCATTGAAATAAATTTTTCTTCTGTTGCTTTTGCCTTTTCATTTACATTATTTTTTAAATCTTGGATATCTTTCTTCAAACTTAAAATTAATTCTCTCATATCTAGTGGTTGATCCATGTCAATTACAGAAGTTCTCCTGTTTTGTGAGACTGAAACTGCCACAGAACCTGACACAGTTGTTTTTTTACCAGACATCACTAAGAAATTCAATTAGCTCACAAGGTAATTTGTTCTCTTTCTTTCTGTCTTACAGACTGAATATCAATAAAATTCAATCTTAATGCAATCGTGACAATATTTCCAATGTGATAATTAATGAATGTCAATTAAATTCAATCTTTCTTAATGCAATCACGACAGTTTTACCAATCTGATAATAATCTCTGGCCTATGTATCCACTAATTCTTTATATTCACCAGTTTCACTAAATATATTTAAAATTGATTATGGACAATTATCTAATTAGTGACAGCCAATCATCAATACAGAACTATCACAAATTCATCAGCTCAAATAAATATAATAAATGATTGCAATCCTTGCGTTCACTTACTCATTCAGGGTGATAGATCATATATACAAATCTTTAAACAGGTTAGCGGTTCAGTTAATCAGCACCTTACAACAAAACTAATGACATCTGATGCTAATATCAGCTGCATTAGCTACCAATAGATGGCAAAAGGCAAAGCAAATAAAAACAGAAAAAACAGCAACAAAAAACAAAAAACACACACAAGACAAAACCACACAAAAACACAACCAGAAAAACAACAGAAGTGAAACAGAGAAACAAAACAAAACAAAAACTACCCCCCCAAAAAAAATACAAAAGAAAGAAACAAAGAAAAGATGGGAGGGTAAGAGAGAAATAAAGCAAGAGAAAGTAATAATAATAATGCTATTTATAATTTATAATTTGTAAAGGAATAAAGAGGGGGAAGAAAATATGAAAAGTATATATAAATAATAAGAAAGGAGCTGGTGAGTATTTTCAATTAATAATGTACAATGCAATAATATTAGGTACTATTCTCTCTAGATGTTACTCTTCCAGAGGCAACAGGAATGCTATTCCAGTAATGGGGTATAAGGTCTATAAAATTTTATGAAACCTTTTCTCTTTCAGCAGATTATGATGCAGTGCTTTGGTATCTTCACTAGTTGCTGATCTTGCAAAAATCCCTGTAATTGATCTTATAAGTCTTGTTAGAGGAACGTCTTTTTCGAAAGAGTGCAAAATTTTTATTCACCAGCTGATGTCGCTGTTTGAGTCACTCCCTCTCTGCAATTTCCAACCCTCTTCTCAATCTATGTCAGTCTATGTCAGTCTTATACAATCCATTTCCGTTCCTCAAACCAGGAAAATGTTGGTCTAAGAAAATGTCAGAGCACGTGAGTCAGCAGAAGTACTCTTAGCCGTTGTAAAATTGATTTATACTCCGTTGAGCGTCCATGGTAGTCCACAGCCAACGACAAACAGAAATCCCCGGAAAGGAAAGATAGCAACACTTCGTGGGAGAGGGGAGGCTATGCAAAGTTGATTACAAAGTTATAAATCTGCTTCTTTTCAATTGGTTTTGGGATTCTGGTGAATTTGGTAATGATTTGATTGAAGTCTCTGTCTGGCAATTTTCCTTTTTCATGAATTCCTTCCTTCTTGGGTTTCTGGTATCTCACTTTTGGTTTTCACATTTCTCTTCGTTTTGCTACGTTTCAGGTAGTTTGCTTACTTTTTGGAATTATCGAGTCTCATAAAAATGAAGCAATATCATTAGAAGCTTAAAAAGCATGAAAAAAAAAAAAAACCCAGGCACTAACCCTAACCCTGAACGTCCACCTATCCCCTCCCTAACCCTAATCCTGATATTCTGGTCATCCATCTTGGGGATAACAATCTGGTGAGGTAAATTCAGTTGAGATCACTAAATATCAGCTGTGCTTCCTCATCCCTGAGTTTATCATAGTTTGGTTTGGAATGTTGTAGAGGTGCTTATGGAGTGGGGGCAGCCTTCCTAAGAAGGTGGATGGGCAAGACATAAAGCTAATCATTCTACAACGATGTTTGTGTTTGAGAATGTGGGTGCTTATATCCCTCATGGCAGAATTATGTTCTGTGCCCCACAGTTGTATAGACCTGGTGGTATGCATCTTTCTGATTTGGGTTGTGACATGATTCTTAAGGATCTGCAAAGAGCTCTGTTTGAGCACTTGCGTGTTTGTGGGTGGAGGTGAACAAGCACACCTGCCCAGACTTAATTTGATTTGGTTTCATTGGTCAAATCTGACTAGTTTTGCTGATCCTCAAGTTGTTATATTTAATAAATACAACCTATTTATCCACTTTTGGTTGTCTGGACTCTTCCTCCTGATGTGCTAGGAACCACTCCGTTTGTGGGGCACTGCAAAATGTGTGGTTTTTACTGCAAACATTTTGCCAGACTTTGGCCCTGATTTGGAGTGAGTCAGACGACATTGGGTTTTTGGGTGACCTCATGACCCCTGTCAGTTACTTGGTTTGTGGGGTGCTGCAAAATGCTACAAAACTTTTGCCAGACTTTGGCACCAGTGTGGAGTGAATTGGACAATGTTTGGTTTTGGATATTAATTATGAACCCCAGTTTGATGTATCAATTACTCTGTTTGTGGGGTGTTACAAAATGTGGGGGTTTTGCTGCAAAACTTTTGCCAAGCATCAGTTTTGATGGGATCCCAGATTTGGGGGTTTGTAGTTAAATGAAGCGTTCTTTCAGTGCTTCTTGGGAAATGTGCAGTTTCCGTCAGATCAAACTAATACTACTGGATAAAATTATATGGTTGTTGATTATCAGACAATTCTCCCATTTATCAAGGAAAACGTCTGTTATGGGTGGCTTTTGCTTGGTGTGTGTGACTGTTGACAGACAGATTTGAAAAGGAACACAGCTTCCTCTGTTTGTCTCACAGTAACTTACTGGCTTTTTTGATTATGCAGTCGGCTCGCCCAACACTTCCAGCTGGATTCCGAGGACAGGAAATGATTCTGCTAAAGGCTTTCTGTGAATATAATTCCAGTTGATTTGTTTTAATGGTCACATAAAGGCACTTTCTTTGGTTATAAAATGATGTTGTGAGTCTTATATCTGAGCAGTCAATAAACTCCCTCCCCCACAGAAACGCTTGTCTTACTTCTTCTTCTGCTTAGCATCCATACTTACATGTTTGTTTAAAGAAAGACTAACCCCACCCCGAACCCCACCTCCAGCTTTCATCTTATTATTCTAGTGACTAGTCAGTGTTCATAGCAACAGTTGCTTTTGTTCCTAGACAAACTGCCCTGAAAGACAGTTACTATGAACTACATGTGTCTTCTTGATATATAAAGTTGTTGCTGGTTTCTGCAAAACACTTCTTTATCTTTCAACAAGAAATAAATGAATAGGAGGCTGCCCTAAGGAAGAAGTGTGATTGCATCTGGAATATCAGACTCTCTGTATTTTTATTTATTTACTTGATTTAGGGGTGGCCACTTCACCCCCTGGCTATGCCCATGTCCCCAACTAACTGAGCTTCTTGGGATCATCCTGCCATGCTGTGAGCTACTACATTATCCTGCACTTTACAGAACCTTCCTTAGAGAATAAAAAACTGAGGCAAATTTCCAGCCTAAACAGGCTACACAAAAAGAAACAGCAGCGATTCTTTATGTTTGACTTAGAATCATAGAATCCTAGAGTTGGAAGAGACCACCAGGGCCATCGAGTCCAACCCCCTGCCAAGCAGGAAACACCATCAGAGCACTCCTGGCATATGGTTGTCAAGCCTCTGCTTAAAGACCTCCAAAGAAGGAGACTCCACCACACTCCTTGGCAGCAAATTCCACTGTCAAACAGCTCTTACTGTCAGGAAGTTCTTCCTAATGTTTAGGTGGAATCTTGTGCTTGAGCGCCTGATATCTCAGAAAATCAACATCCGTGTTGGGGTGGGTGGGTCAGGGCATTTCCAAAATGTTATGATAGATGGAGCCATGGATGTGGCCAAGGGGGGCCTACTAAATAAAAATAAATAAAAATACATAGCTAACTGAGGTTCTGACCCCCTAACAAAAGGCCTGCCCCCACTAACAAAAATGCTGGCTACGCCCATGGATGAAGCCAACTACAGTGTAGCATGTGTGGGCCGTGGGGGCACAAATTTGTGGCAGGGGGCACAAACAGGTGCCCCCAAAGCAGGCTCCCTCATTGGTGCCTGGCTCTGTGTGAGAAGGAGCTGACCTAAGCTGCTGTGCTTCTGCTGGCCAGAGTTCTGTCCTTATGTTAGGCCTGACCCAGGGAAGAGAGCAGGAGGGTGGGTGGCCGCAGTGCACCTCGCTCCCAGTCACAGCAGCAGCTCCGCCTCCGGGTCACGTCTGACCTGGCGCACTCAAGGAGCCTGAGCAGCAGCTTCCCTGCCCCTCTCCTCCCCTGGACAGGGGCATGTGGGGCATGCCCCTCTCCCCTCGTTGAGTTCTGCAAAGGCAGCCTGAGACTGAGGAGGAAAGAGCTCACTGCTCATGCCAACCCTAGAGAGGATGTAAGAAAGAAGCAGGCTGTTGGAGGACAGCAGAGAAGCAATTGAGCTTGGTGGAGCAGTGCCCCAGTCCCCCTTAAGGATGAGCCTCCACTGACAGGGAGCAAGAAGGAATTTTAAATGGGGAACTGCAATATTGGCATGGGAACTACAATAGCTCAGTGTTGCAATTTGTCTACCCTACTTAATATTTACCATTAAGGAAAGTATAAAGTCATGGAGTAAATCCATTCAGCTTGTTGATGTGAAACAGCAGGCCTCAATCTGATACTGCAAGTGTTATGGAATTATTGAATATTCAGAAGTATACCTCTCCACCACTCCTTAGTCAGGCTAGTTTTGGGCATTTATGGCAAGATTATCCCAAGTGGAAAGGAATAATATATTTTCACTGTTATGTATTCAGTGGTCTGTCTTTGCCTGAGCTTGAGCCTGGACTAAGGATTCTGAGCTCCTGTGATAATTTGATAAATTGATTTGATAAATGATGTCCAATCACAGAACATTTCAGGATTTGGGCCTCTGCCATTGGCCCTTGAACTCTGAGTCGTGATTTGCAGCTTGGAAGTTTAGATACATAAGCGTAATAGGCCATATAGTAACAATTGCAAAGCTATCTACTCGAAACCACTTTTCAAAAATTAGATACAGCTTCTTATAATGCCAAAATCAACATCGCATGCACAGTAGTCTCTGCTGCAATGCAGAGAACTACAATGCTAGATAGGTCAACACTTTTAAAAACCCACTCTGGGAAGGTGCCATTCAGAATATGCAGTTGGGCAAAGCTCCAGGGCCAGATGGTTTAACCTCAAAATATTATAGATCTTTGAAGGACTGGATAATACAACCACTAAAGGAGGTTTGTAATGAAATTTTGGAGGGGGAAAAAGCACCAGAGTCGTGGAAAGAAGCTTATATTACATTAATACCTAAAAATGAGTCTGAAAAGACGCAACTTAAGAATTAGCGCCCCATATCCTTGCTTAATGTGGATTACAAAATTTTTGCAGACATTTTGGCTAAAAGACTGAAAAAAGTCCTAGTAGAGGAGATACACAAGGACCAAGCGGGCTTTCTCCCGGGCAGACACTTGTCTGACAATATGAGAAATATAATTAATATTCTAGAGAAGCTGCAAGTGAATATTAACACTAAAGCTGTCTTAATCTTTGTAGATGCGGAGAAAGCCTTTGACAATATTTCTTGGAGTTTCATGAAGAAAAATCTTCAGGGGATGGGGGTTGGCCAAGGGTTTGAAAATGGTATAGGTGCAATTTATTCAGAGCAAAAGGCCAAACTAATAGTTAACAATGTGGTAACAGAGGGATTTAAGATAGAAAAAGGGACACGACAAGGCTGTCCAATTTCCCCATTGCTTTTCATTTCGGTCCTGGAGGTTTTGCTAAACATGATTAGAAGGGACCGTTTGATCAAGGGTATACAGGTCGGAGCTAAACAGTACAAATTGAAAGCTTTTGCAGATGACTTAGTATTGACGTTACAGGAGCCAGAATCTAGTACTAAAAGAGTATTAGAATTGGTTCAGGAATTTGGTCATGTGGCAGGATTTAAGCTGAATAAGTTAAAAACTAAGGTGCTTGAGAAAAATTTAACACCGATTGAGAAAGAGAGGTTTCAGAAGGAGACAGGTTTAACATTAGTCAAGAAAGTAAAATACCTGAGGGCATAGGCGCCGACTCCATGGGGCCTGAGGGGGCCCGAGCCCCCTCAAAAATTCGTTTGGGGGGGCTCTGCCCCCCCAATAATCTTGGGCGCCCCTCCAGCAGAGCGCCGCCGCCGATCGCGCAGCTCTGCTCCTCGGCTCAGCTTCCCTCTCGCCTTGATGTCACGGCGCCCAGCTATGGTCTGTCCACCCCCCCTCTCCACCGACACCACCCCCAAACACACACACACACAACCTGCCCAGCGTGCTCCTAACGAGCGCCCACCTGCTAGCCTCAGTGTGGCTTCTCTGGTTCCTATTATGAATGTGATTTCTGCCTCTCAGTGTATAGAAGGCATCGACAAGGGTGTGTGCCCCCTTTCTTTCTTTCTTTCTCTCTCCCTCTCCCCCCTTTCTCTCTCTCTCTCTCACACACACCACAGGGAAAGGCATGTGCTGGGAGGTGGGCGGGGGGGAGCGGGGGGTGAGGGGAGAGGCGGCAGCAGCAGCGGGGAGTAAGGGAGAATAGCGATATAAAATCAATTGCGGCTGGAGGGTGAGCGAGAGTTTCAGCTGGGCTGTAGGGCGGGCGGTGAGGGGGGGAGAGTGTGAATCTGTGGGGAAGGCGAGAAGGAAGGAGGGAGGGATAGGGGTGAGATTGAGAGAGGGGGAGGGAGGAGGGGTGGGGGAAGGAAGGAAGGAAGGGTTGGAGGAAAGGAAAGAAATGAATGAAACAGGAAGCAACGAGAAGAAGGAAGGATGGAAAGGGTTGGAGGAAAGGAAGGAAGGAAGGAAGGAAGGAAGGAAGGAAGGAAGGAAGGAAGGAAGGAAGGGAGAGAGAGAGGGGTGAGATTGAGGGAGGGGTGGAAAAGGAAGGAAGGAGGGAGGGAAAGAGAGAGAGGGAAGGAAGAAGGGAAAGAAAGAAAGAGCAGGGAAGGGTTGGAGGAAAGGAAAGGAATGAATGAAACAGGAAGCAATGAGAAGAAAGGAAGGAAGGAAAGGGTTGGAGCAAAGAAAGGAAGAAAGGAAGGAAAAAGGAAGGGAGGGAGGGAGGGTGAGATTGAGGGAGGGGGTGGAAAAGGAAGGAAGGAAGGAAGGAAGGAAGGAAGGAAGGAAGGAAGGAAGGAAGGAAGGAAAGAAAATGAATGAAATAAGGAGCAATTAGACGAAGGAAGGAAGGAAAGAAAAAGCAGGGAAGGGTTGCAGGAAAGGAAAGAAAGGAATGAAATAGGAAGGGAGAAAGGAAGGAGCATCGAAGGGTTGGAGGAATGGAAGAAAATGAATGAAATAAGAAGGAATGAGACGAAGGAAGGAAGGAAGGAAGGAAGGAAGGAAGGAAGGAAGGAAGGAAGGAAGAAGAAAGAAAGAAAGAAAGAAAGAAAGAAAGAAAGAAAGAAAGAAAGAAAGAAAGAGGGGAGCAGTGGAAAGAGGGAGGGGAAAAACAGGAAGGAAGGAAGGAAGGAAGGAAGGAAGGAAGGAAGGAAGGAGTACTTAGGCTATGTCTCTTGGGACAGGTTAGCTGAGCTCCTGAGCAAGCGCCCCGTCCCCGCCTGCCCTCTTCGCCCCTCGGCCCCGTCTGCCTCCGCCCCCGACTGTATCAGGACCCCCGCCTCCTCCCCACCTGCTCCCTCGCCAGCCAGCCAGCCAGCCAGCCGCGCGCCCTAGCCGGAGAGCCCCGGCCGTCCCCGTCGCGCAATCGGCTGGATCTCCCTTCAGCAGGCCGTGCTCACAACTCGGCCCAGGGACCCCCCAGCAGCGGATCTCCGGCCCAGCTGAAGAATCCGGCAACAAGCCCCCTCCTCCCCAATCGCTCCACCAAAATACGCTCCAAAACCCCCCAGATAGGCCGCCGGCCGCCAAGTCTCGTGGCGCCCTGAGCGAGGGTCTCTCCCCAACACCGCCACCTCGAACTGCGTTCTCCCGGCTACCCGAGCGAACCAGCGGCAGGACCCCGGTATGGCCCCCCCCCAATATTTTTTATAAGTCGGCGCCCCTGCCTGAGGGTGAATATGACCGCTAAGAATTTAAACTTATTTAAAGATTTTTAAGTGCTGTCCATGAAGAAAGAATGGGCCATGATAAAGAGACTTAGTGGTTTTAATGGTAGGTGATGTTGCTGTGTTGTATTATATTATCTTTGTACATCGATTCATTTCTTGGAGTTAAGAATAGGACTAGGATAAATTGTGTTCGCTGAGCCCGTATTTTATACAGTCTGTATATGATGTTTGTTTGTTAATGTGTGGTGTGTTATGCCTAATAAAGGATTTTGAATTGAATTGAACTTATTTAAAGACAATTATGAGAAATGTTGGTCAGAAGTGAAAAAGGACTTAGAGATATGGTCAAACTTGAAGCTTTCTTTGTTAGGTCGAATTGCTGTTATAAAGATGAATGTATTGCCAAGAATGTTGTTTTTGTTTCAATCATTGCAAATTTTGGACAAAATGGACTGTTTCAAGAAGTGGCAGAGAGACATTTCTAGATTTGTCTGGCAGGGCAAGAAGCCCAGAATAAAATTTAAAATATTAACTGATGCAAAGGACAGAGGTGGATTTGCCCTGCCAGACCTTAAACTTTACTATGAGTCAGCAGCATTTTGCTGGCTGAAAGAATGGCTGCTTCTTGAGAACACAGACATTTTGGATCTAGAAGGTTTTAACAATGTTTTTGGGTGGCACAAGGTTAAAGCACATAAAGTATTTAAAAACCATATTGTCAGAAGAGCATTGTTTAATGTCTGGATAAGATATAAAGACTTACTTGAAAACAAACCCCCAAGGTGGCTATCACCAATGGAGGCGAGGGCTCAGAAAAAACTTAATATGGAGGTCAAATGGCCAAAATATTGGGAAATTTTGGAACAAGAAGGAGATAAATTGAAATTGCAGAGTTTTGAGAAATTAAAAGATAAAATGCGAGACTGGCTTCACTACTATCAGATAATGGAGGCATATAACTTGGATAAGAAAATTGGCTTCCAGGTGGAAAAATCAAAATTAGAAACAGAACTGTTAGAACCTAAAACTAAGACTTTGTCAAAGATGTATAACTTGCTGTTGAGATGGAATACTCAGGATGAAACTGTGAAATCTGCCATGATTAAATGGGCACAAGATGTTGGACATAGTATTATGTTTGCTGACTGGGAACAGTTGTGGACCACAGGTATGAAATTTACGGCATATAATGCCCTAAGAGAGAATATTATGAAAATGATATACAGGTGGTACATGACCCCAGTCAAGCTTGCAAAAATCTATCATTTGCCCGATAATAAATGTTGGAAATGTAAAGAAACTGAAGGTACATTTTTTCACCTTTGGTGGACGTGCCCAAGGATTAAGGCTTTCTGGGAGATGATTTATAATGAAATGAAAAAGGTATTTAAATATACCTTCCTGAAGAAACCAGAGGCCTTTCTCCTGGGCATGGTGCCAAAGAAGGATAGAACTTTCTTTATGTACGCCACAACAGCAGCAAGAATACTCATCGCAAAGTACTGGAAGACACAAGATCTACCAACCCTGGAAGAATGGCAGATGAAGGTGATGGACTATATGGAACTGGCAGAAATGACTGGCAGAATCCGAGACCAGGGAGAAGAGTTGGTGGAAGAAGATTGGAAAAAGTTTAAAGACTATTTACAGAAACACTGTAAAATTAATGAATGTTAGAATGATGGTGGATAGAAATTAAGTGGTCTTTTGCTGTAATGCTATAAGGGAATATGAGAAAATGGTTATTAATAGGTAAAAAAATAATAATGTTATATTTAAAAATTGAAGATTAAGATGAATGAAGAGGGGAGGGATTTGCTGAATTAACAATTGGAACTGGAATACAGAAAAGGAAGGTGTGAGGGGGTCCGGGAAATAAGCAAATGAAAAATATGTGATAGAAAGATTGAACTGTTTTTTAACTATTTTTATTTTGTATTTTTCTTTTTTCTTTTTCTTTTGTAATTTTTCTGAAAATCTTAATAAATATCTTATAAAAAAATAAAAAATAAAAACCCACTCTGATACCAACAAGAGTCATAGGAGGATTTATGTTTCCTTTGAGTACAACTATATGACAGCCAAAATTGAAAAAATAACAAGACGCCATTGGTATATTCTGAAAGAAATTCCTGGCTGTGAAGTCTTTCCCTGCCTCGCCAAACGACGTACTAGATCACTTAGGGATATGTTAGTACACACTGACTTAAAACACACATGTACACAGTAGACCTTGACAACAGGTTTTTTTCAAATGTGGACATTGCACCACATGTAGGTTTGCATTACTAGTAAAAGAATAGTTAAGACTTCAACTTTACCATACAGTCATGTGTGCCACAGCACAGGTTGTTTATATAATTAAGTGCCCTTGTGGCTTACTGTATGTTGGGCATAAGACCTATCAGGACCTATCAGAGCATCGCAGTAGGATCAGAAACAAAAACGTAGATGCACCTTTGGTACAGCACTTCATTCAGGAATCACATACTGAAGATGATCTAACATTTTTTGTTCTTTAGGCTTACCAGGGGCCTCTAGATCAAGCAAGGAAGGTTCTACAACAGAAAGAAAGTAGGCTTGTTTTCCTATGGAATATGCTTCATCCTTTATGGTTAAACACTGAATTCTGTAGCTTCGCCGTGCGCCAGTACTCTAGGTTCTTGTGGTCCGTGCGGACCTGCACGGTGTGCTTGGCTCCAATGAGGAAGTGCCTCCACGCCTTGAAAGCCGCGTGGATGGCCAGCAACTCCCTGTCCCAGATGGTGTAGTTCTGTTCCGACTTGCTGAGCTTCCGGGAGTAGAAAGCGCAGGGCCTCCAGTTCCCCTGCGGGTCTTCCTGTAAAAGGACGGCCCCCACCGCTCTGTCAGATGCGTCAGTCTCAACCCTCATGGGCCTGCCGGGATTCACGTGTAGCAGCTGTTCTTCGGACGCGAAGAGACTCTTAAGTCTCCTGAAGGACTGCTCTGCCTGGTCCGTCCAGGTGAACTTCTTCTTCTTGGAGCTGAGAGTGTCCGTGATAGCTGCCGTCTCCCTGGCGAAACCCCTGATGAACTTGCGGTAAAAGTTGGCGAAGCCGACGAACCTCTGGACCTCCTTCCGATTTCGCGGGCTTTTCCAGTCCAACACCGCGCGGACCTTGGCGCTGTCCATGGCTAGTCCCCTGTCGGACAGCCTATAGCCCAGAAAATCCACCTCCGTCACGTC
This sequence comes from Podarcis bocagei, assembly GCF_964188305.1. Classification (NCBI taxonomy): domain Eukaryota; kingdom Metazoa; phylum Chordata; class Lepidosauria; order Squamata; family Lacertidae; genus Podarcis; species Podarcis bocagei. The sequence continues at coordinate 94,571,561 of NC_138131.1, read as the reverse complement.
GAATTGGCACTTCTCCAGCTTGGCGTAAAGCCTGTGCTCCCGTAGCCTCTGCAGGACCTCCTTAACGTCGCTCTCGTGAGCCTCCGGCGATTCCGAGAAGATCAGAATTTCGTCGAGGAAACATACGCACTTCTTGTAGAGGAGTCCCGCTAGCACGTGGTGCATAAAAGCTTGGAAATAGTGGGAGCCATTCTGGAGACCAAACGGCATAACTCTGTATTCGTAGGTGCCCAACGGCGTGAACATGGCCGTCTTCCACTCATCACCCTCTCGCACGCGTATGAGATTGTAAGCTCCGCGGAGATCCAACTTGGTGAAGATCTTCCCTTTCCGCACCGTCGCGAGCAGGTCGTCAATCTTGGGCATGGGAAAGGCCGCGGGCTTTGTCTTCGAGTTTATGAATCTAAAGTCTACGATCAGCCTCTTTTGGGGCGTGTCCTTCTTCTTCACGAAAAACACAGGACTGCCCCCTACAGCCTTTGATTCTCGGATGAATCCCCGCTGCAGGTTGTGATCTATGAACTCCCTGAGCTCCTGCAGCTCATCCTCGGACATGGAATACAGCTTCACAGGCGGCAGCGTTGTCCCTGGCAAGAGGTCAATTGCGCAATCGTAGGGCCGGTGGGGTGGCAACTGGTCAGCCTCCTTTTCGCAGAAGACCTCCAAAAACCCCTTGTACTTGAGGGGTACTGCTTGCGCCATGCTGAGACTTAGCTGCTGCCCCTCCTCTTGGCCCTCCTCCTCCTGACCGGTCTGGATGCAATGCTGCGCGCAATAGGACGAGCCGAAAGTGAGCTGCCGCTGGTACCACGCCATGGTTGGGCTGTGCCTATCCAGCCAACTCATGCCTAACACTATAGGTGTGTCTGACAGGCGGGTGACGTTGAAACTGATGACTTCTCGGTGATTGCCAATCTGCATTACCATGGGTGGCGTCTGTTGTACCACCTGCCCACCCAGCAGCTTCCTGCCATCCACTGTGACCACGTTCAATGGCAGCGTGGCTGGTAGGAGCTCTATGCGATGCTGCTTGACGAAGTGCACCCCCACGAAGTCTGCGTTGCTCCCACTGTCAATTGTAATGGGGACTTCCAGGGTGCGTCCATTAGGTAGCTGGAGAGTTGCAGTGAGCTGCACCACTGGCTTGGGTGGCAGGGGGTTTGTATGCTGCAAAAGCGCTGGGGACTGTCCTACTGACTCGCCTGGCTGTGCCCCAGCATTTCTGCTTCCAGCCAGGCATTGTCATTTCCCTGAAATTGCTCTTCAGGTAGTGCTGCTGCAGTTACTGTTGCTAAGGCTGCAGTGTGCTTTTGGAGCCTCTGGGGACACTCTTTGGCCATGTGCATCGCACTGTCACAGATGTAACACTTCCTGTTCCCTCTAGGAGGCTTCGTCTTGACTGCTCCGGACGCTGGGGCTCCGGCAGCTGACTGAGCCTGTGCACCACCAAGTTCCATTGGTTCCTCCCCTGCCTGCAGCTGAGGTGAGGGACGCGTACGTCCTAGATCCCTGGGAAGGAAAGGAGGCGCTCTAGAGGGTGTGTGAAGCTGGCGACCCTCCTCATTGCGCCAAGGGCGTTCTTCGTGGCGCACTCCAATGGCGAGCGCCCGCTGCACAAGTTCTGCTAGGGTTTGAGGTCTGACCCCCCTTGCCAATTCATCTTTTACAGGGCCAGACAACCCCTCCCAAAACAAGTCTCTTACTGCCAGGGAATCTTTCTCCCATTTCAGTACATTCAGCAAGGCAAAAAACCTAGCATGATACTGACGTACTGTAGCCTTGCCTTGCCTTAAACCATGCAGCTCCTTGCGTGCTATATCCACATCCACGGTAGATTGGAAGCAAGCGTCCATGGCTTTGATAAATTCATCTGAGTCCCTTCGAGCAGGACAATCTTCGCGCCACAGATTGCGCAGCCAAGCCCTCGCTTCCCCATGCAAGTGGGACACAATGAACCCCACCTTCTCCTCCTCATCTTTAAAGTCGTCGCGAAGCAAATGCAACGCATATTCGACGTCTGCTCGAAAACTGGGGTACTGCTTCAGGTTCCCATCAAAGTGGGCTACCAAGTTGCCTCCCCTTCTGCCCAGTCCTACGCCTGCAGATCTGGACCCCGGGAATCCCACTTGGCATGCATGATCCCACCTGGCTTGCAGATCCTGGCATCGCTTTTCCGCCTCTTCCCCCTTCTTCTGGGAGACCACTACCGCAGTGGTAAGCTGGGAGACTGCGTTGCGTAGATCAGCTATCTGCTCCTCCATACTCATGGCCGCCAAACTTCGTGAGCTTCGCAAAAAATTTTTTGCGTACTTTTGGGAGGGGACTTACTGTCAGGGCTGCCTCAGGTCTCAGCTCACAAAAGACCAACGCCAAGCTCTTCTTATATACAAGGGTGTTTATTGCAGTTCATTATGGGTTCCACAACCGAGGCGTGCAGCCCCGCGTCTCTTAGCCTAGACGTTTGAAGTCCCCTCTGAATCGGTCCCACCCCTACACCAGTTTAATAAGCTAACGCTGCCCCACCTCTTTCTCTCTTTCCTTTTCCGCAGGGTCTTTCTGCCCGTCGGGGTTCCTCCCCTCCTGCTTTCTCCTGAAGCGGAGTCTCCAGACTGCTCCTGCCCCCTCCTGTGGGCTTTGGGTCCTGGCCCCTCCTCCTCCGGGCTCCCTGTTCTCCCGCACGCCTCCTCATTTGAACTTGGCGCGCGCGCCCAACTTCTGACCTTCCTTTTGACAGTTATGCTACTCCCCTCACTGCTTTCCTCCCCTTCCGGGAGAACGGCTTGCTCTGATCCCTCCCCTTTCTCTGTCGCCGGAGCTGCTCCCTCTGACACACTGGAACCTCCCCCTCCCTCGCTGCGCTCTGGTGGGGAGGCTGGCCCTGATTCCCAGCTGCCACTTTGGGGTCCCCTGCTGGCCCCCCGCTCCTGACACTTTCCCCCCGGGGCTCCCCTTGCCCTTACCACAGGCGCCCCTTTCTGGGAATCCTCTGATTCGCTGGAGAGACTCATGGAATCCCCTGCGTCATTGCTATCCTCTTCCTCGCTCTCCTGGGATTCCTCTCCATCGCTCTCCATTTCCTGCCTTCCCTGTGCCTCTGTCCCTGTACCCCTGACAGGTGTCATCTGCAAATTTGATCAGGATGCGCTTGAGTCCATCATCCAAGTCGTTGATAAAGATGTTGAATAAGACCGGGCCCAAGACAGAACCCTGTGGCACCCCACTAGTCACTCTTCTCCAGGATGAAGAGGAACCATTGATGAGCACCCTTTGGGTTCGGTCAGTCAGCCAGTTACAAATCCACTGAGTGGTAGCATAGTCAAGACCGCATTTTACCAGCTTCTTTACAAGAATATCATGGGGCACCTTGTCAAATGCCTTGCTGAAATCAAGGTAGGCTATATCCACTGAGTTCCCTTCATCTACCAGGCTTGTAATTCTGTCAAAAAACGAGATCAGGTTAGTCTGACATGACTTATTTTTCAGAAATCCATGCTGACTATTGGTGATCACAGCATTCCTTTCTAGGTGCTCACAGACTGTTTTCTTAATGATCTGCTCCAGAATCTTCCCTGGTATTGATGTCATCAGCTTCCTCCAGAATCTGGACGTGAACTGCCAGCCTCTGTCGGATAAAATCCTCAAAGGGGGGGGGATGCAACCTGAAAACATGCTCTACAAACAGCTTTGCTGTTTCTTCTGCAGTCACCGCATGCGAGCACGCAATAAAATGGCACATTTTGGTCATCAAGTCAACTACCACCATTACTGCCGTTCTCCCCCTAGCTTTGGGTAAATCCGTCATAAAATCAATTGCTACCACCTCCCATGGTCTCTCTGGTGTGGGTAAGGGCTCCAGTAACCCTGCAGGTGCTGTCCTCTCCCCCTTCGCTCTCTGGCAGCACTGGCACCCGCGTACATATTCCTTCACATCTTCCCTCACCCGTGGCCACCAAAACTGCCTGGTGACCAGTAGCATTGTCTTATGTTGGCCAAAATGTCCTGCCGTGGGGTTGTCATGCAGTTGTTTGAGTATTCTGCCCCTCAAATCCCCCTCAGGTATGTACAATGCACCCTTATAGTACAGTGCCCCGTCCTTTACTTCGAACCCCCCCCCCTGAGTTTCCCCAGTGATACCAATTTCCCGGATCTTGGTTTGTGCATCCTGATCATCCCTCGTCAGACCGGCCAGCTCTTGCGTCCCGACGAACACTCCCCCACACACCCATCTGTCCTCGGGAATGACATGTCGTGCTTCTGGTCCTCCCTCCCCTTCCTCGTATTCAGGCTTGCGAGAGAGGGCGTCTGCTCTGACATTTTCCTTCCCAGGCACGTACCTAATCTCAAAATTAAACTTGGAAAACTCTTGAGCCCCCCGCACCTGTCGTTGGTTGAGCACTCTTGCCGTTCTCCAATACTCCAGGTTCTTGTGGTCAGTACACACCTGGACTTTGTGCTGTGCGCCTATGAGAAAATGTCGCCACCGTCGAAAAGCCTCGTGAATTGCCAGCAGTTCTCGATCGTACACTGTGTAGTTTTGCTCTGACTTGTTCAGCTTCCTGGAAAAGAAGGCACACGGCTTCCACTGTTCCCCATTTTCCTGCTGGAGCAATATGCCCCCCACAGCTCTGTCTGGCGCGTCCGTCTCTAGCCTCATCGGCTTCTGCAGATCCACATGTAGGAGCTGCTCTTCCGACGCGAAAGCCCTCTTAAGCTTTTCAAAGGAACGCTGTGCCTCTTCTGTCCATTCGAACTTCTTCTTACTGCTGAGACAATCCGTTATGGGTGCCGTTAGATGGGCGAAGTTCTTGATGAACTTCCTGTAGAAATTTGCAAACCCCAAGAACCTCTGCACGTCCTTCCTGTTCTTGGGGGGCTTCCATTCTAGCACGGCCTGCACCTTGCCTGGGTCCATGGCCAAGCCCTTGTCTGACAACCTGTAGCCCAGGAACTCCACCTCTCGTGCATGGAATTGGCATTTCTCCAGTTTGACCCACAGCTGATGCTCCTGCAGCCTTTTCAGCACTTCCCTGACATCTTTCACATGCTGCTCCTCGTTCTCTGAGTAGATAAGTAAGTCGTCCAGGAAGGCCACACAATTCACAATTGGAGTCCGAAGGGCATAACTAAGTACTCAAAGGCTCCCAGAGGGGTGAACATGGTGGTTTTCCTTTCATCCCCCTCCCTCATCCTTATCAAGTTGTACGCCCCCCGAAGGTCCAGCTTGGTAAAAATCTTCCCCTTCCTTACCCTGGCCAAGATTTCATCAGTTCTGGGCATTGGGAAGGTCACTGCTTCCGACACCCTGTTCAACCCACGGTAGTCCACTACGAACCTGGGCTCATGGGAGTCTCGCTTGACCACAAAGAACACTGGACCACCCTCGATTCCCTTATGAACCCTCGCTTCAGGTTCTTGTCAATAAACTTCCGCAATTCCTGCATCTCCCTATCTGACATGGCGTACAGCTTGCCCACTGGCAGCTGAGCGTCTGGGAGCAAGTTGATCTGGCAGTCAAAGGGCTTGTGGGGGGGTAGCCGATCCGCCTCCTTCTCGCTGAAGACTTCTTCCAAGTCCGCATACTGAGGTGGTATCTTCCCTTTTCCCCCTACTGCCATCCCTGCCACCCTGGCTACTGCCATCCTCGAGGTTTCCCCTCCGTGGCAATGCTCTACGCAGTGGGCCGACCCAAAGGTGACTGTCCGCTGATGCCACCCTACTACTGGGTCGTGCAGTGCCAGCCAACTCATTCCCAGTATGATAGGTGGTCCTGCTAAGGTGGCTACGTGAAAGGCAATGGTCTCAGTGTGTCTGGAAACTGTCATTTTCATGGGCGGGGTCTGGTGGGTCACTTCCCCTCCCAAAAGTTCTCTCCCATCAATCGTGGTTACTTGTAGGGGATGTTCTAGAGGCACCACCTGTAGCTGGTGTTCTAGCGCAAAATCCTTGCTAAAGAAGTTGCAAGAGCTGCCTGAATCCAGCAGCGCCTTCACTTTGATGGGGTGTCCGTTTGGGAGTTCTAGCACCACCTCTATGACGATGGCTGCTCGGGGAGGGTCTGGTTTGGGCACTTCTACTGGTTGCTCGCCTGGCTGCTGTGCCCTCCTTCCTGCAGCCAAGCACGGCCGTTTCCCGGAGCCTCTTTTTTTTCCTCCTCACTCCCCACTGCCCCCACCATTCCTTGCCACGCCTTCTTCTGAGGGCATACTCTGGTAAAATGTCCCGGCTGCTGGCATAGGAAACACCTCTTACTGGTTTTCCCCTCCTTCTTACGCACCTCGCTGGAGTTTGAAAACCCGCACGCGCGCGCTCCTCCAATCTCCATTGGCTCCTCGGGTGGCACAGTAGACACTGGTATGTCTGGAATGCGGTTGTCATGCCAACGCTCTGCTCTCCCTTCCCGCCTTTCCAGCGTGCGCGTCTGTCAGGGGCTCAGGGACAGAGGCACAGGGGAGAGAGGAGATGGAGAGCGAAGGGGAAGAATCTGAGGGCAGCATAGGGGAGTATGACAGTGACCCGAGAGATTCCATGAGCTTCTCCAGCGAATCAGAAGATGCCCAGAAGGAGGCGCCGATGGTCAGGGTGAGGGAGGTCCCAGGGGGGACACACCAGAGACAGGGGGCCAGCGGGGACTCCCAAAGCAGCAGCTGGAGATCAGGACCAGCTTCCCCACCAGAGCAGAGTGGGGGGGAAGAGTCACAGGTGTCAGGTCCAGCTAGCCCCCCCCCCCCGAAGGGGGAAGCAGTGACAGGAGCAGTGAAACGGTCAGGAGGAAGGTTGCCGGCTGGGCGCGCGCGCCAAATTCAAATGTACAGGCGCGCGGGACAGCAGAAAGCCCAGATCGGGAACCAGGTCCTAAAGCCCGCCGGAGGCAGGGGGAAGACTCAGGGGATTCAGCGTCAGAAGAGTCTAGGAAGGGAGAAAACCCAGCTGACAGGCGGAGCCAGCGGAGGAAAGAGCAAAGGAAGAGGTGGAGCAAGGCTAGGGTCTTAAACTGGTGTATGGGGGGAGGAGACTCAGATGGAGCTTCAGCGGTCTAGAGTCTCAGACGTAGAGCTGCACGCTGCTGATGTGAAAGGGAAACTGAACTTCAATAAAGACTTTTGTATATAACAACGGACTGGCGTTGGTCCTTTGTGAGCTGGGACCTCGGGCAGCTCTGACAGCGTCTCTTGTCGGACTCCTACAGCGAGTGCCAACTTGGTCAGCTGGTCCATCGATTCCGGGTGGGGTGAGCGGGAAAGTTCGTCTCTCACCCAAGGGGATAAGCCCTCCTCAAATAACATTTGTACTGGTTCCGAACTCAGGTCCCACCCAAGTTTATGGATCAGCATAGCAAATCTCAACCAGTACTCTCTCACTGACTGGTTTCCTTGTTTGCACCCCATCAGTTCTTTGCGCGTCACGCTCAGTTCAACATCGCTCGAGAACATGTGATCCATCGCGCTAAAAAACTTTCTCAGGTCCCTCAAGGCCGCGTTCTCCGCTGCCATTAAGGGTCGAACCCAATCTCTGGCCCGCCCCTCCAGGTGCCCCACCACGAAAGCGACTCTTCCCCCATCGTGGGCAAAGTCATCGTACTACAGCTCCAGCGCATACTGCACTTCTGTCTTAAAAACGTTATAATCTCTGGGGTTGCCCCCAAACTTCTGCACAAGTCCCGGTACCTTTCTTGCGATGGGGGTAATCTTCCCCTGGGCATCATGTGTCCTCCTTTCATCCAGCCGCGCCGCTAGTAGAGCCAGTTGCTGCTCCAAGTCTCAGTTTCTCTCCTCCAGACTCTGTCCGCCTTTGGCCCCCTCTCCTGCGCCGGCTCCTCCGGTTTGACTCATGATTGTATCCCGGTCCTCTTGCACACAAGCAACGTAAGGGACTCACGGATTGCTGTCACGGGAATTGGGGTTGCTTGTGTGTAAACCTCTAGCTGTTCCAAACTGCTTAGTGTCGGTTGTGTCTTTCCCTGACTGAGCAGCCTTGGCGCTGCTGCTCAGTTGCTAGCAGAATCCGTGAGTGGGCGTCTCCTAAATTTCCTCCAGCATAAGAATTCCTTAACGGACAACATTCGCCTCGCCTCTCTGCGCGGAAGCCTTCTGCGCAGAGTGGGCGTGCCGAGTGGTGGTCCTCCACCCTCCCCACTGACTTCACTGGAAGAGTCTCGGAGCCTCGCCTCCGAGCTGCTCTCCGCCTCTCCCTTCTTCCTGGTGTCCCCTGGACTTCCTTCCCCAAATGACGTTCTCTCTCTTCCCTTACTAGTCCCCTCTCCTGCAGAATCTGGGAGCCTCGCCTCTCCACTATGCTCTGATGTCAGTTCCCTGACACACACACTTTGCGATTTCTGTGTCAATGTGCATTAACAGCAAAGAACACGACTTGAAGTAAGCGAAATCCAAGATTCTTCTCTCTATGTAGCTGGAACCCAAAACAACCTGTTTGGCTTTGTTTGGGGTTATTACACTTCGCTTTGCTATTTGTGGGTGAATGCACACCGAAAGGGCAATCGAAGCTTATTCGTCCTTTTTCTATTGAGATGGAACCAAAACACCTATGCTTGATTTGGGCTGATAACAAATATGTCATCTGCGATTTTTGGTTGAATGTGCATTCTAACCCCCAAAACACCAATTTGAAATAAGCCCAATCAGAGCTTTATCATCTTCTTTTTATGTAGATGGAACCCAAAACACCTTTTTGCTTTCGTTTGGGGTGACTCTAGCGCACACCCAAATAACACCATGCGAATTGAAAAAAGCCCAATCAAAGCTTATTCGTCTTCTTACTAGGCATATGGAAGCGAAAAGATGGTGTTGTGTTCTTTTGGTCTCATTGCACACTGTCAGTGGCTCAGGAACAGAGGTACAGGGGAGAGAGGAAATGGAGAGCGAAGGGGAAGAATCTGAGGGCAGCGTAGGGGAGTATGACAGCGACCCGAGAGATTCATAGAATCATAGAGTTGGAAGAGACCACAAGGGCCATCGAGTCCAACCCCCTGCCAAGCAGGAAACACCATCAGAGCACTCCTGACATATGGTTGTCAAGCCTCTGCTTAAAGACCTCCAAAGTAGGAGACTCCACCACACTCCTTGGCAGCAAATTCCACTGTCGAACAGCTCTTACTGTCAGGAAGTTCTTCCTAATGTTTAGGTGGAATCTTCTTTCTTGTAGTTTGGATCCATTGTAGTTTGGCTCCGTGTCTGCTTCTCTGGAGCAGCAGAAAACAACCTTTCTCCCTCCTCTATGTGACATCCTTTTATATATTTGAACATGGCTATCATATCACCCCTTAACCTCCTCTTCTCCAGGCTAAACATGCCCAACTCCCTTAGCCGTTCCTCATAAGGCATCGTTTCCAGGCCTTTGACCATTTTGGTTGCCCTCCTCTGGACACGTTCCAGTTTTTCAGTGTCCTTCTTGAATTGTGGTGCCTAGAACTGGACACAGTACTCCAGGTGAGGTCTGACTAGAGCAGAATACAGTGGCACTATTACTTCCCTTGATCTAGATGCTATACTCCTATTGATGCAGCCCAGAATTGCATTGGCTTTTTTAGCTGCCGCGTCACACTGTTGGCTCATGTCAAGTTTGTGGTCAACCAAGACTCCTAGATCCTTTTCACATGTACTGCTCTCAAGCCAGGTGTCACCCATCTTGTATTTGTGCCTCTCATTTTTTTTTGCCCAAGTGCAATACTTTATATTTCTCCCTGTTAAAATTCATCTTGTTTGTTTTGGCCCAGTTCTCTAATCTGTCAAGGTCATTTTGAAGTGTGATCCTGTCCTCTGGGGTGTTAGCCACCCCTCCCAGTTTGGTGTCATCTGCAAATTTGATCAGGATGCCCTTGAGTCCATAATCCAAGTCGTTGATAAAAATGTTGAATAAGACCGGGCCCAAGACAGAACCCTGTGGTACCCCACTAGTCACTCTTCTCCAGGATGAAGAGGAACCATTGATGAGCACTCTTCGGGTTCGGTCAGTCATATTCCATGAGCTTCTCCAGCGAATCAGAAGATTCCCAGAAGGAGGCGCCGATGGCCAGGGCAAGGGGGGTCCCAGGGGGAACACACCAGAAACAAGGGGCCAGCGGGGACTCCCAAAGCAGCAGCGGGAGATCAGGACCAGCTTCCCCACCAGAGCGTAGTGGGGGGAAGAGTCCCAGGTGTCAGGACCAGCGTCTCCCCCAGCAGGGAGAGAAGATGAGTCAGGGCTGACCATGCCTCTATCGGAGAGTGGTGGAACGGAGGGGAGGTCAGGTCCAGCTAGCCTCCCAGAAGGGGGAAGCAGTGACAGGTGGGAACGTTTGGGCAAAGAGGGGCTGCCAGGACCCAAGCCGGAGGGAGTTGGCCTCGGGAAGAGGGGGGGCAGCATCGTAGCCCACTTCGACGGGGACCTGCAGCAGTATCCTAACTTCAGGGCAGACATAGTTTTCACACTCAATTTGCTTCGGAAAGACTTTAGAGATGAGGAGGAAAAAGTAGGGTTCATAATCACTCATCTGCATGGGGAAGCTAAATCGTGGCTGCGCAATTTATGGCGTGAAAATGATCCCGCCCTCCAGGATTCAAACGCATTTATCAAAGCTATGGACGCTTGTCTTAAATCAACGGTAGATGTGGATGTGGCCAGGAGGGAAATGCACGGGCTGACGCAGGGCAAAGCCACGGTGAGACAATATCACTCCCGCTTTTTTGTGTTAGTAAATGTGCTGGGCTGGGAGAAGGACTCAGCTGACGTGAGGGATCTGTTCTGGGAGGGGCTAAATGGAGCCGTGAAAGATGAGCTGGCGAGGGGAGAGAGACCTACCAATACCACAGAAGTCGTCCAGAGGGCGCTGGCGATAGGGGTGCGCCTGGAAGAACGCCCTTGGAGCAGGGATGACAGACGGATGGCACGCACGCCAGCCAAACAACTCCCTTCCTTCCCAGAGAGCCAGGGCGCGCGCAATCCACGCCTCCACTGGGGGGGGGGGGAGAAGAGCCGATGGAGATAGGTGATGCCAGGGCTCAGACAGCGACCAGAGCCCAAACACCGGGAGCAGTCAAGACGAAGGCTCCTAGAGGGAGCAGGAAGTGTTATATCTGCAACAGTGCACTGCACATGACCAAAGAGTGTCCCCAGAGGATCCAGAAGCACACTGCAGCCTTAGCAACAGTACGGGGAGCAGTTCAGCAGGGGGAACAGCTGCAGGGAAACGACGAAGCCTGGCTGGAGGCAGAGGCACTGGGACCCAGCCAGGCGAGTCAGTGAAGCAGTCCCCAGAGATTTTGCAGCCCACAGACCCCCTCCCACCCAAACCAGTGGTGCAACTCACCGCATCACTCCAGCTGCCAAATGGAATCACCCTGGAAGTCCCTATTACCATTGACTCTGGTAGTAATGCAGACTTTATAGGAGTGGACTTCATCAGGCTACATTGCATAGCGCTCCTACCAGCCACGATGCCCCTAAACGTCGTCACGGTCGATGGCAGGAAGCTGCTGGGTGGACAGGTGGTGCAGCAAACACCGCCTCTGGTAATGCAAATTGGAAATCACCGCGAAGTCATCAGCTTCAATGTCACCCACCTGTCGGACACGCCCATAGTGTTGGGCATGAGTTGGCTGGATAGACACAGCCCGGCATTAGCATGGTACCAGCGGAACTTAACCTTCTGCTCCTCCTACTGCGCAGAACACTGCATCCGAACCAGCCAGGAAGAGGAGGGACAAGGGGATGAACCACAGCTACACCTAGGCATGGTGCAGGCGGTACCCAACAAGTACAAGGCGTTTTTGGAGGTCTTCTGCGAGAAGGAAGCGGACAAGCTGCCTCCCCACCGGCCCTACGACTGCGCGATTGACCTCCTACCGGGGGCGACGCTGCCGACTGGAAAACTGTATTCCATGTCTGAAGACGTACTGCCGGTCACCAAGATGGCGCACTTCATTCCTTGCGCGAAGGTGGCCACAGGGAAACAGACTGCGAAACTGTTCATAGACCACGAGTTCAAAGTTCACGGCTTACCACGGTCCATCCTGTCCTACCGGGGTCGCCAATTCGTCTCGAGCTTCTGGAAGAAGCTGCTGGGCATCCTGAACGTCAAGATCAACTTAGCGTCGGCACGACACCCGCAGACCAATGGGCAGGCGGAGAGGGTCAACGCCATCATGCAGCAGTACCTGCGATGCTACGCGAATCAACAGCCCTCGACCTGGGTGGACTACCTACCGCTGGTCGAGTTTGCCTACAACAACACGAAGCACGGGTCTACAGGGGTGACACCGTTCTTCGCCAACAATGGGCGGCATCCCAGAACCTTCCCGGGGTTAGAGACGAAGGGGGAGGGGGAGCCACGGGGTGCAGAGCACTTGGCAGCAGAGTTGCAGGAGATCCACGACCAACTCCGAAGGCACTTAGAACTAGCAAAACACGCCTACAAAATGCAGGCAGACAGGCACAGGAGAGTCGGGGAAGACATCCAGGTGGGGGACTGGGTCTGGTTAGCGGCCCAGGCAGTGCCGGCCAGAACGTTAACTAAGAAGAAGCTCAGACACAAGCAGCTAGGGCCTTACCAAGTCGAGGCACAAATCAACCCAGTGGCCTTCCGGTTAACACTCCCGGAGGGCTCCAGAATGCACCCGGTATTTCATAGGTCAGTGCTCACACCCTACAAAGAACCCCACAGGTTTCAGGCGCCAGGGACCGCACCACATCCACTCAGAAAATCACCAACGGGGGAGGAGTCCACGAGGGCGGCGCCACTCAACAAGGTCACGGAGATTTTAGACTCGAGATGGGGGGAAGAGGGAGTTGAATATCTCCTCGCCAGGGAAGGTACCCCGGCCAGCGCCAACAGGTGGGTACCGGACTATGCCTTGGAGGAGCACTACCTCAAAGACGACTTCCATGCACTCTTCCCACACAGACCTATGCCGGCAGATTATTTCGACGACTGGCTTTTCACACCCACACTTTCAGCCAGCACGTTCCAGGGGTTCTCATCAGCTGAGGAAACGGCGCCAGACACAAGCTCCCCGGAGGGATGACTCTCGGGGTCTGCCACGGACCGCTCTTATTGGTGGGACAATCAACCGGAGGTGGGGTGGAGCAGGGAATTGCTAAGGGGGCCCTGGCACGCAGCATCACCCGAGGTAACAGGGGGAGAGACGGACATGGACGTGTTGGAGGAGGACCTTGGGTTCGAACACGAATGCAGAGAGATGGAAGCAGAGGAGATCGACGTTGACGAGCCCATTACGGGCTGGCCAGATCCAGCTGGCTGGCTACACACCAGGGGGAAGGAACGGTATCCCGCACTCACCCCCACAGCACTGGAGCACCCGGAACCCGCACCCGAAGGGGAGGAGGGGGGAAGGGGGGCTTCGAGGGGGGGATGGATGTCAGGGGCTCAGGAACAGAGGTACAGGGGAGAGAGGAAATGGAGAGCGAAGGGGAAGAATCTGAGGGCAGCGTAGGGGAGTATGACAGCGACCCGAGAGATTCCATGAGCTTCTCCAGCGAATCAGAAGATTCCCAGAAGGAGGCGCCGATGGTCAGGGCAAGGGGGGGTCCCAGGGGGAACACACCAGAAACAAGGGGCCAGCGGGGACTCCCAAAGCAGCAGCGGGAGATCAGGACCAGCTTCCCCACCAGAGCGTAGTGGGGGGGAAGAGTCCCAGGTGTCAGGACCAGCGTCTCCTCCAGCAGGGATAGAAGATGAGTCAGGGCTGACCATGCCTCTATCGGAGAGTGGGGGAACGGAGGGGAGGTCAGGTCCAGCTAGCCTCCCAGAAGGGGGAAGCAGTGACAGGAGCAGTGTAACGGTCAGGAGGAAGGTTGCCGGCTGTGCGCGCGCGCCAAGTTCGAATGTACAGGCGCGGGGGACAGCAGAAAACCCGGATTGGGAGGCAGGTCCTAAAGCCCGCCGGAGGCAGGGGGAAGACTCAGGGGACTCAGCGTTAGATGAGTCTAGGAAGGGCGAGACCCCAGCTGACAGGCGGAGCCAGAGGAGGAAAGAGCAAAGGAAGAGGTGGAGCAAGGCTAGAGTCTTAAACTGGTGTCTGGGGGGAGGAGATTCAGACGGGGCTTCGACGGTCTAGAGTTTCAGACGTAGAGCTGCGCGCTACGGTTGTGAAGATGAAACTGAACTTCAATAAAGACTTTTGTATATAACAACGGACTGGTGTTGGTCCTTTGTGAGCTGGGACCTCGGGCAGCTCTGACACACACACTTTACGATTTCTGTGTCAATGTGCATTAACAGCAAAGAACACGACATGAAGTAAGCGCAAAGCCATTTCCGAGCTAGAGAGGAGAGGGGGTTGCGGGCTAACCCCTCCCACACACTCCACTCGCAGGTGCTTGCCTTTTGCCCCCGCGAGAACAGGGGAATCCCCGGGCGTGCCGGCAACTTTTAGCAGCGTCTTCACAGGCATTAGGGTGATTTATGCAAGGTGCCTGGCGCTCCAGGGCACTTTAATCCGGAAATCTAATTAATCAACAGATCTATTTAAACTAAAGCCCTGGATAAAACAAATTTAATTGAAGGTCACGTATAAATGAAAATATAATTAATTAACAGATCTATTAAGTGCCTGCCTTCGATCAGACAAAATTTAATTGAAGTGCTTTATTGGGCAGTTTAATTGACAAGTGATCTCATCTCTTTACCCCTTTAAATAATATTCTAATTTAACGCAGAGGCGATTTATGGGGTTTAGTAAAGGGTGAATTCAAATTATCTCATTCTGCTCGCGGGCTCTGCCTAGGCATTAAGTTTCATAATTTAGTATAGTCAATTCATAGTTGTTATAGATAAATAATAAATAGAGAAATAAACAATTATTTTCTTTGGTTCCTACCTGTGTAACTGGATTGCATTGTTTTGAGTATTGCCCATTGAAATGGGTTTGGTGATTCTGGCTCCCGCCTTTTGAGGAAAGGCTGCCCTGTTTTGTTTATTGCGTAGTGAGAGGTTAAATTCAAATAACACTGTGTTCATTTTAGAGCTAATTATATAGCCATTATTTTCATATAGACCAAATTAGGGCACACCGAGCCTTACTGAAATTAGGTTAGACCTAAGTCAGTGTGGTTAATACTGACTGAGACAGCGTGGTTAATACTGAACTAGGTTTAGCCAACCTCTTCAAGTTTAGTTAATAGCTAGGCCAGTGTTGATAATACTGAACTGGGTGCAATTAGCAATCCCATAATCAAGTGCAAGCTAGACAGCGTTGACAATACTGAGCTAGGTAATTCTTGGCAGTGTTGCTGATCACGGACAGTGGATTGCGATTGCATTTAAGTCAGCGCAGGTGATACTGAACGGGTAAGGGGGTACACGGACCTCCTAGGTAGGCAATTTTAAATTGCTAGGCGAATAACTTAGTGGTTCCAGTTCACGATTCAGTTTGAAATGGCTTCCGGTGGAGACCAGCAGGCATCCACTTCCGCCAATCAGCTGGCACCCCCCGCAGGCAATGGGGGCGCTCAAGTGCCGGCCATGCCTTGCGACCCTCAAGCCTTCGCCCAATTTTTCATGGCGTTTGAAACATTTTACAGACAGTGTAGGCCTAGGGGGGCTTTGGCGCTTCCAGCCCCGGAACTGTCACAGGAGGTGATACCCGACACTCCTTCTAGCTACCAAGTTCAACAGGACATCCCCGTCATTGCAGGGGGCAGCAACCAGTCAGAAACGGCGAATACAGGTCGCCCAAATACCCGTGCACAGGCAGCCATGGCTAAGAAAACAAACCAAAGCATAGGCAAAGGAAGGGCGCCGGCTAAGGGTCCCGGCAAGGGGAAGGCCACCGCCAAGGGTGCCAGCGGTAACGCCGTCTCACAAATTGTAGACATTCCTAGTGTGTTTCAGGAACAGCAGCCCCAGCACAGCTCTACCGAGGACAGCGCGGGTTCCGCCCTGGAGGATGAGCACATTGAACCTCCCACCCCTCAGCCAGCGGCAAGTGCGACCCCAGCCAACGTTGAGGTCCAAGGTGGGAAGAGGAAGTCCAAGAGGAAGCACACGTCCTCTAAGAAGAAGAGAAGTAAGCAGTCAGAGACCGAGGATGAGTCAGGTACGCCATCCTCTGATTCGGATAGCGAGGGCCCCATGGATAGCTACTGGGGCTTGGGGGAAGATAATCCCACTTTGGGCGCATGAAAGGAGGGCCAATTCCCATCGTAAGACCTTCAATGGTGTACTGGCATGGAAGGATGGGGCATTGGTGGAGGATGTAAAAGTTGCTACCAATCAATCCACTGATTTTATATTGGGGAACCATTTGTCCCAGAAGAAGAGGAATAAGATCCTCAATGGGGATTACGTGGACATGTTTACCCTTCTCCCTCCAACCAAATTGACAGGAAAACTAACTAATGTAGGGGAGGGAGACAGTGCTCCTGAAGGTAGGAGTCTATCAATTGATGAAGATGATCATCCAAATGTCATAGACCAAATGGAGCAAACAGCACGCAGACCTAGTGGTGGGAGGAAAAAATCCTTAAATAAGAGACACGGGGGAATGATTAATGGACTTCAATGTCTGTACACTAATGCGCAAAGCATGGGAAATAAACAAGATGAGCTTGAGCTCTTGGTACAGCAAACTAAATATGACATAATAGGCATCACTGAAACCTGGTGGGATAAGTCCCACGATTGGAATGTAAAAATGGGGGGATACAATCTATTTCAGAGAAACAGACCAAACAAGAAAGGAGGAGGAGTGGCGTTATATGTCAGGGATGTGTATACCTGTGAAGAGATCCAAGATTTAGAACCTCAAAGCCAAAGTGAGAGCATTTGGGTCAAAATTAAGGGAGAGAAGAATAACAGAGATCTCATTGTGGGAGTTTACTATAGATCCCCAAGCCAAACGGAGGACATAGATGATGCCTTCCTGGAACAGATGGCCAAGCATGCAAAAGGAAGGGAGATAGTAGTAATGGGGGACTTCAATTACCCGGATATTTGTTGGATGTCAAACTCAGCCAAGAGCATAAGGTCAACAGATTCCTCACTGGCCTTGCAGACAACTTCATTGTCCAGAAAGTGGGAGAAGCAACAAGAGGAACAGCCATTTTAGATCTGGTCCTAACCAATGTTGATGACCTGGTTAGTGGGGTAGAAGTGGAAGGATCATTAGGCGCGAGTGATCATGCTCTTCTGAAGTTTACTATACAGCGGAAAGGAGCAGCCAAGCATACTAGGACTCAATTTCTTGACTTTAAGAAAGCCGACTTCATAAAACTTAGGGAAGTGCTGGGTGAGATCCCATGGACAGTAATACTAAAAGGAAAGGGAGTTCATGATGGCTGGGAGTTTGTTAAGAGGAAGATAGTAAAAGCACAACGTCAGGAAATACCAATGAGACAGAAACATGGAAGGTGCTTAAAGAAGCCAGGGTGGCTATCTAAAGAACTTTTAACTGAGTTAAGATTAAAAAAGGATGTGTACAAAAAATGGAAAAGGGGGGAAACCACCAAAGAGGAATTCAAACAAATAGCCAGCACGTGTAGACACAAAGTCAGAAAAGCTAAAGCACAGAATGAACTCAGGCTTGCTAGAGAGGTTAAAAGCAAGAACAAAGGCTTTTATGGGTATGTTCGTAGCAAAAGGAAGAACAAAGAAACAGTGGGGTCACTCAGAGGAGAAGATGGTGAAATGCAAACAGGGGACACAGAAAGGGCTGAACTCCTCAATGCCTTCTTTGCCTCAGTCTTCTCCGATAAAGAAAACAATGCCCGACCTGAAGAATTTGGAGCAAATGATTCAGCAAAGGAAACACAGCCCAGAATAACTAAGGAGATAGTACAAGAATACTTGGCTAGTTTAGATGTATTCAAGTCTCCAGGGCCAGATGAACTTCATCCAAGAGTATTAAAAGAACTGGCAGATGCGATCTCAGAACCACTGGCAGTCATCTTTGAGAATTCCTGGAGAACAGGCGAAGTCCCGGCAGACTGGAGGAGGGCAAATGTTGTCCCTATTTTCAAAAAGGGGAAAAGAGAGGACCCAAATAATTACCGCCCAGTCAGTCTGACATCAATACCAGGGAAGATTCTGGAGCAGATCATTAAGCAAACAGTCTGTGAGCACCTAGAAAGGAATGCTGTGATCACCAATAGTCAGCATGGATTTCTGAAAAATAAGTCATGTCAGACTAACCTGATCTCATTTTTTGACAGAATTACAAGCCTGGTAGATGAAGGGAACGCAGTGGATGTAGCCTACCTTGATTTCAGCAAGGCATTTGACAAGGTGCCCCATGATATTCTTGTAAAGAAACTGGTAAAATGCGGTCTTGACTATGCTACCACTCAGTGGATTTGTAACTGGCTGACTGACCGAACCCAAAGGGTGCTCATCAATGGTTCCTCTTCATCCTGGAGAAGAGTGACTAGTGGGGTGCCACAGGGTTCTGTCTTGGGCCCGGTCTTATTCAACATCTTTATCAACGGCTTGGATGATGGACTCAAGGGCATCCTGATCAAATTTGCAGATGACACCAAACTGGGAGGGGTGGCTAACACCCCAGAGGACAGGATCACACTTCAAAACGACCTTGACAGATTAGAGAACTGGGCAAAAACAAACAAGATGAATTTTAACAGGGAGAAATGTAAAGTATTGCACTTGGGCAAAAAAAAAATGAGAGGCACAAATACAAGATGGGTGACACCTGGCTTGAGAGCAGTACATGTGAAAAGGATCTAGGAGTCTTGGTTGACCACAAACTTGACATGAGCCAACAGTGTGACGTGGCAGCTAAAAAAGCCAATGCAATTCTGGGCTGCATCAATAGGAGTATAGCATCTAGATCAAGGGAAGTAATAGTGCCACTGTATTCTGCTCTGGTCAGACCTCACCTAGAGTACTGTGTCCAGTTCTGGGCACCACAATTCAAGGACACTGACAAACTGGAATGTGTCCAGAGGAGGGCAACTTAAATGTTCAAAGGCCTGGAAACGATGCCTTATGAGGAACGGCTAAGGGAGCTGGGCATGTTTAGCCTGGAGAAGAGGAGGTTAAGGGGTGATATGATAGCCATGTTAAAATATATAAAAGGATGTCACATAGAGGAGGGAGAAAGGTTGTTTTCTGCTGCTCCAGAGAAGCGGACACGGAGCAATGGATCCAAACTACAAGAAAGAAGATTCCACCTAAACATTAGGAAGAACTTCCTGACAGTAAGAGCTGTTCGACAGTGGAATTTGCTGCCAAGGAGTGTGGTGGAGTCTCCTTCTTTGGAGGTCTTTAAGCAGAGGCTTGACAACCATATGTCAGGAGTGCTCTGATGGTGTTTCC
The DNA here is from genome assembly GCF_964188305.1 of Podarcis bocagei. Taxonomy (NCBI): domain Eukaryota; kingdom Metazoa; phylum Chordata; class Lepidosauria; order Squamata; family Lacertidae; genus Podarcis; species Podarcis bocagei. The sequence goes on along the minus strand of NC_138131.1, from coordinate 94,552,279 downwards.
TGCTTGGCAGGGGGTTGGACTCGATGGCCCTTGTGGTCTCTTCCAACTCTATGATTCTTTGAGTCTATGATTCTAAAAGGGGAAAAGAGGCGGTCCTATGGTAAGCGGAGGTACAGGACGCCTAGGGCAGAGCGCACCTTTGAGAATTGGTTGGATGGGTACCAGGTTTTCATGGGAGTTGTGTGTGCAGCTTATCCTCGGCGCTCCATGGATTTGGTTGCTTATCTGGCTCACGTGAGGAGGGCACATGCTCTCGCGGGAGAAAATGCCGCTTTAACGTACAATGAGAATTTCCGTAGAAACGCTTCTCTCCTGCCTTCCACCCACTGGGATCTAACGGATCCTAATTACTGGGGCGAGGACGTCAATCCCTACATCGAAAAGAAAAATCAGGACTCATCCAAGGCGGGTAAGACAGAGGTGAAGCGGCGCCGTCAGTGCTGGGAGTACAACAGGGGTGTATGCTCGCGACCCTCCTGTAAGTATCTGCATGAATGTGAGCGGTGCTGGGGTAACCACCCCGCCTCTGCCTGCTTCAAGAACAAACAGTAGCCCTTTCGGGGGGTGGGGGTTCTTCCACAACAATAACAGGGGTGCCCCCGGATCCACCCGCCAGGGGCCTGGTAACCGCCAGTAACTTGCACCTGGGTTTAGCCTCCTCCCCCATCAAACTTCAGCCCCTCAAAACCTTACTGGACCAGTATCCCAATCGAACAGCTGCACAATACCTTTGGGAGGGGTTCTCCAAGGGGTTCAGAATCCCCGTGGCTTCCCCCCCAACACCGGGAACCCACAAAATCAAAAGTCTGTTAAGGAAAGACCAGAGATAGTTAGAAAAAAGATAGAGAAGGAAATCAAGGCAGGGAGGGTGGCAGGCCCCTTTGCCGAACCCCCCTTTGAAGGACTTCACCTATCCCCTCTGGGCATTGTACTAAAGAAGACCCCAGGGGAATTCCGCATGATACACAACCTTTCCCACCCAAGGGGAGGCTCTGTCAATGATGCGATCCCCCAGGAGCTTTGTACAGTAAAATACGCCTCCTTTGACCAAGCAGTGAAAATGATTCGGCGATTTGGGCAGGGGGCACTTCTAGCCAAATGCATCATCGAGTCGGCATTCCGCCTCCTTCCCGTCCACCCGGCTGATTTCCGTTGGTTGGGCTTTAGATTTGACGGAGCGTATTTCATTGACAAAACAATGCCGATGGGTTGTTCCGTGGCTTGCTCAGCCTTTGAGTCGTTTAGTACGTTTTTGGACTGGGCCCTACGCTTCAGGACAGGGTCGTTGGGCGTGTCGCATTGTCTTGATGATTTTATTTTGGTGGCAGATAACAGGCAGCGATGCTCCGCCCTCTTGGAGGCCTTCACGGCTTTAGCTGGTGAGCTAGGGGTGCCGCTAGCCGCCGAAAAGACGGAGGGTCCAGCCACCTCTATTGTCTACTTGGGCATCGAGTTAGATACCGTGGCCCAGACCTCTAGACTGCCCGAGAATAAATTGATCGCTCTTAAAGCACTGATACAGCAGCTGCTACCCCTGAGGAAGGTTACCTTAAGGCAAGTTCAGTCCCTGCTAGGCCACCTAAATTTCGCCTGTAGGGTAGTGGCGCCGGGCCGCCCCTTTTGTGGCCGCCTGGCCAGATTGGCCACTGGTCTCAGGGCACCACAGCATAGGGTGCGCCTCTCCAAAGAAGTTAAGGCAGATCTGGGAGTTTGGTTACAGTTCCTCGACAAGTACAACGGTATATCCTTGTGGCAAGACTCCATGGCGCTCAACGCTGATTTCCAAGTTCAGCAGGTTCCTTGGGTTTCGGGGTTTACTTCAGGGGCCAGTGGCGTGCCAAAAAGTGGCCTGCAGACTGGCAGGGCCAGCCCATTACTCGGGACCTTACATTCTTGGAATTTTTCCCTATCGTGGTGGCAGTACATCTTTGGTCGGAGCAGTTCCGCAACCATAGGGTTTGTTTCAACACAGATAACCAGGCAGTGGTAGCGGTTCTTTCTCAGCAGTCCGCGCGCTCCACCAGGGTGGGTAACTTGTTACGGTCCTTCGTCCTCCTGTGTTTGGAGCAGAATATATATTTTTCAGCCAAATTCGTACCTGGCATTAATAATGACATCATGGATGCTCTGTCTCGTTTTCAGATGGAGCGCTTTCGCTCATTAGCGCCGGAAGCGGAACAATCATCAATGCCTTTCCCGGAGCATCTCTGGAGCCTTGGGAGCAGGAAATGATGAAGGGAGTATTCGGTGCAGTTGCCCCTTCCACAATGAGATCATACAAGAAGGCTTGGGCTGACTTTTTAAAGTTCCGCAGCAGTATACCCAGCGCAAAGCAGAATTCCATTCCCTCAACAAGGGAGGTCCTCCACTACTTAACCCATCTGAAGGAGCTGGGCAGGGCACCAAAGACTCTCAATATTCAGTCCGCGGGGATTTCCTATTTTTGTAAAGCCTTTTTCGCCATCGACCCGTGCGCACAATTTATCGTGCGTAAGACCTTAGAGGGCTGGCGCCAGCTACAGCCCCCCAGCTCTGACAAGAGGAGGCCCATAACGTATGATATTTTGACTCAGATACACAAAAAAATACGAGAAATATGCTGGTCAAAATATGAAGCGCGCCTATTCTCTGCCGCTTATTCCGTAGCCTTCTTTGGTGCCCTGCGCATAGGTGAGGTAGTCTGCGAGGGAGGGGTTGCCCACGGCCAGAGGGGCATCCTGTTAAGTGATCTGACCCTATCAGAGACTGACCTGATGGTTCAAGTACGGAGCTCTAAGACGGACCAACAGGGCAGAGGGGCCCTCCTTCGGCTACCAGCTGCACAGGCTAGTGGTCCCTGCCCGGTGAGGGATACGAGGCGTTTCCTCTACTTAAGACCCAGTAGCCCCGGCCCCCTATTTATTCACGCGGATGGATCGCTCTTGGCCAGGCATCAGTTTACGCGGGTGATGCGCTTGGCATTGTCAGCTTGCGGTCTGTCCGCGGCCGAATTTGCGGCTCACTCCTTTCGGATAGGGGCAGCAACCACTGCAGTGCACCTTGGGCTCTCAGCAGACAGGATAAAGGACTTGGGGCGGTGGAGATCTAATGCATACAGAGCTTATGTGAGAAAGAATTTATGACTAGCTGTGGGGTTTCCTGACCGTGGTTTTCTGCCTGTTTGCTTTTCAGAATACAAGAGGGTGCGCATTTGGCTGGTGGGCCACAGCGTCGTGCATTGGGCCAAGAATCGTGCCATGAACACCGGTTTGGGTATAAATCTGAGCTTGCCTGCAAATGTAGAGCTGGCGTGGATAGCGCATAGAGGGATGCGCTGGAGCGAATTCAAGCCAGCCGTGATGGCGAGAGCTGCCTCGGAGGGCCCACCTGATGCCCTGGTTGTCCAGTTGGGGGGAAACGACTTAGCGTATCGCAAAGCTATTGACTTGAGATGAAACATTTTTGACGATTTTGCTGATCTGATGGCGACTTACCCAAACATTACGATCTTGTGGTCCTCGCTGCTTGAGAGGAGGACGTGGAGGGATTGTGTGAGCCCGGTTGGAATCAACAAGGCAAGAAAGGTCTTGGAACGGGCTGTGGAACGTAGAGTGGTGGCTCTGGACGGGTGCGTCATTAGGCACCCAGGCATCCAGTACAGCAACAAGGCCCTCTACAGACGGGATGGCGTGCATCTGTCAGATGCTGGAAATGATATTTGGTTGGGGGACATCATAGCAGGGATTACGGATTGGTTACAGGCTTGAAGGTATTGGCGGCGAGCTTTGCTTGATTGGCGGTTAGGCATTGGCAGGGGTAATTGTTATGCAAATGAGGGGGGAAGGAAGCGCCATCACCTTCCCCCAATGAAAATGGGTATTCCGGTAGAGGACTCCGGGGGGCGTTGCCTTGTCCGAAACCTAGGGAGGTAAGGGCCTCCGGCACGCCCCCGAGCGGTGACACCCGTGGGATCCTAGTTGGCGTACTTCAACAGGACTCCCACGGCTTGTGGACAACCCTTCCCGGTCTCCATGCCGGTTAGTCGATAGGAGCCAATGCCTAAGGCCAATACCTTCCAATTCTGTAATCAATACAGTTGTGGCCTTTTTATGCCCATTAACCTTAAATAATGTGTCCCGTGTCTTTATTTCACATGGGGGAGGGGACTTGCCACGCAAAGCCATTTCCGAGCTAGAGAGGAGAGGGGGTTGCGGGCTAACCCCTCCCACACACTCCACTCGCGGGGACTGGCCTTTTGCCCCCGCGAGAACAGGGGAATCCCCGGGCATGCCGGCAACCCTGCCCGCCAATTGGTGGGGCCGGGGCGGCGGGGCCTAGCCCATTTAAGGCCAGGCACGTCCGGGGACCGCCCTCTTTGCCCCGTTCCAGCTCACCGGTTATCCCATCCCAACCACCCTTTAGGCTTAGCTAGATATGACCTTGCTATGGACTTCGGTTGGTCGCCGCAAGGGGCCTGGTAGGAATTTTTCCAACTTGGCGCACTTCCAGCCTTTTGGTTTTTTCGCCTACCTCGTAGCAAACGTCACAACTTCTCAGTATTGGCGGTTAGGCATTGGCAGGGGTAATTGTTATGCAAATGAGGGGGGAAGGAAGCGCCATCACCTTCCCCCAATGAAAATGGGTAGTCCGGTAGAGGACTCCGGGGGGCGTTGTCTTGTCCGAAACCTAGGAAGGTAAGGGCCTCCGGCACGCCCCCGAGCGGTGACACCCGTGGGATCTTAGTTGGTGTACTTCAACAGGACTCCCACGGCTGGTGGTTAACCCTTCCCGATCTCCATGCCGGGTAGTCGATAGGAGCCAATGCCTAAGGCCAATACCTTTCAATTGTGTAATCAATAAAGTTGTGGCCTTTTTTATGCTCATTAACCCAGTGTTTCCCAACCTTTTTTGGGCAAAGGCACACTTGTTTCATGAAAAAAATCTCGAGGCACACCACCATTACAGCCCCGTGACGTCAGCGCGCAGCGTCACGCCGGGAGGGACATGAATTGCTAGCAAATTACATAATCACCTCCTTGAGGGCTGGCTCATCTTCTCCGAAGGCAGAACCCCATTAATTAACAGCACAGACTCACACCATAGCCAAGACGAGGGGGAAAAACCTCAGTCATGCACAGTCATGCACATGTGGGGGCTAAATAAGGACGAAGACCGGGCAGAGAGCAGGGTTCAAATCACCCCACCTGGCCAGGACAATCCCTGGGTGCTCCCTTGGGCCACTCGCCTGACCCACCTCGCAGGGCTGTTGTTGCGAGGATAACACGGGGAGAACCACGCGCGCCCCCGGGAGCTCCTTGGAGGAGAAAGCGGGCGATGAATGCAATGCACGAAATATATGAGAGGCGACCAGGTTTTGCAGGTGAGGGGCCCCCGCCAGCCTCCGCTTCCAACACCCGGCGCAACGACGCCGAAGTTTCTCCCCGGGCTCGGCTCGGGGAGCAGCGCTGCTCCCCCCGGCTCCCCTTTGCCCTCCCGGCTCTCTCTGCCGCCCACTGGGGACCCCCCTCACCTGCCAAGTCCGGAGCGCCGGTGGAAGTTGCATGCATGCATGCAGGGCGCCGTGTTGCCATTGCATTGTACTGCACTCCATGCAACGCCTGCACACATGCATTGCCTTGCACGCACGCCAAGGGGTCTCCCCGCGGTCCGATGCGTCCCCTCCGGCGCGGATACAGCATTGCAAAAATAACCCCCCCCCCCCGACGCAGCCCTACCTGGGGGGCAGCCTCCGCCTCCGCCGCTCCGCCTCCGCGGGGATCCCCGGGCTCCATCCTGCCGCCCGATCTCCGCGGGGGCGCAGGCAGGCTGCGTGGGGTCCACGCGGAAGAGCCCCTGCCCGCCCAGCCGCCGCCGCCACGCTCATTCCATGGCCGGGAGAAGAGCGCTTCAAACAAAACGCCCGGCCCGCCAGGCCACGCTGGGAAACGTAGTTTGTGCACCCCGCGCGGGCGCGGAGCCCAAGGGCGAGGGGACTACGGATCCCGGCAGCCCCCGCGCCGGGGACGGAGGGGGAGAGGCCGGGTGCAGGGATGGAGGGACGGGTGGGCGAGCGAGTGAGTGAGTGGCAGCCGCCAAGCCTTGGTCGAGAGCCAGGAAGGGCCTCCCCGGAGGAGGAGGAGGAGGAGGAGGAGGAGGGAGGCGCAGAGCGGGAGGGAGGGAGGGAACCCCAGGGGTCATCTAGTGAGGGCGCCCCAATCGAAAATTTGACTTAAAAAAAAAAATCTTTCGAATTTTTTAATTTTTCCCACGGCACACCAGGCAACATCTCGCGGCACACTAGTGTGCCGCGGAACAGTGGTTGGGAAACACTGCATTAACCTTAAATATTGTGTCCCGTGTCTTTATTTCACAAGGGGGAGGGGACTTGCCACGCAATCCAAGATTCTTCTTTCTATGTAGTTGGAAACCAAAATAACCTGTTTGGCTTTCTTTAGGCTTATTACACTTCGCTTTGCTATTTGTGGGTGAATGAACACCGAAAGAGCAATCGAAGCTTATTCGTCCTTTTTCTATTGAGATGGAACCAAAACACCTATGCTTGATTTGGACTTATAACAAACATGTCATCTGCGATTTTTGGTTGAATGTGCATTCTAACCCCAAAAACACCAATTTGAAATAAGCCCAATTAGAGCTTTATCATCTTCTTTTTATGTAGATGGAACCCAAAACACCTTTTTGCTTTCGTTTGGGGTGATTCTGGCGCACACCCAAATAACACCATGCGAATTGAAAAAAGCCCAATCAAAGCATTCGTCTTCTTTCTACGCATATGGAAGCGAAAAGAAGGTGTTGTGTTATTTTGGTCTCATTACACACACTTTGCGATTTCTGTGTCAATGTGCATTAAAAGCAATGAACACGACATGAAGTAAGCGCAATCCAAGATTCTTCTTTCTATGTAGTTGGAAACCAAAACAACCTGTTTGGCTTTGTTTAGGCTTATTACACCGCTTTGCTATTTGTGAGTGAAGGAACACCGAAAGAGCAATCGAAACTTATTCGTCCTTTTTCTATTGAGAGGGAACCAAAACACCTGGGCTTGATTTGGGCTGGTAACAAACATTTCTGCGATTTTGGGTTGAATGTGCATTCTAACCCCAAAAATACCAATTTGAAATAAGCCCAATCAGAGCTTTATCATCTTCTTTTTATGTAGATGGAACCCAAAACACCTTTTTGCTTTCGTTTGGGGTGATTCTGGTGCACACCGAAATAACACCATGCGAATTGAAAAAAGCCCAATCAAAGTGTCAGGGAACTGACATCGGAGCAGAGGGGAGAGGCGGTGCTTCCCGATTCTGCAGAAGAAGGAACGAGTAAGGGTAGAGAGAGAAGGTCATCTGGGGAAGAATGTCCCGGTGACACCAGGAAGAAGGAAGAGGGAGGAAGCACCTCGGAGGATAGGCTCCGAGATGCTGGCACTGAAGGTAGTGAAGAGAGTGGAGGGGCACCTCTGGGCATGCCCACTCTGCGCAGAAGGGTTACGCGCAGAGAGGCGAGGCGAAGGGTGTCTGTCAATGAGCTTTTATGTTGGAGGAAATTTAGGAAACACCCACTCACGGATACGTCCAGCGACTGAGCAGCAGCAGCACCTAGGCTGCTCAGTCAGGGAAAGACACCACCAACTTCTAAGCAGTTTGGAATAGCTGGAGGTTTACACACAAGCAACCCCATTCCCGTGACAGCAATCCGTGAGTCCCTTACCTTGCTTGTGTGTAAGAGCACTGGGGAACAGTCATGAGTCAAACAGAAGGAGCAGGCGCAGGAGAGGGAGCCAGAGGCGGACAGAGTCTTGAGGAGAGAAACCGAGATCTGGAGAGGCAACTGGCTCTACTAGCGGCGCAGCTGGATGAAAGGAGGACGCATGACGCCCAGGGCAAGATTACCCCCATCGCAAGAAAGGTACCGGGACTTGTGCAGAAGTTTGGGGGCAACCCCAGAGATTACAACGCTTTTAAAACAGAAGTGCAGTATGCGTTGGACCTCCAGTACGATGACTTTGCCGACGATGGGGGAAGAGTTGCTTTCGTGGTGGGGCACCTGGAGGGGCGAGCTAGAGATTGGGTTCGACCCTTAATGGCAGCGGAGAACGCTGCCTTAAAGGACCTGAGAAAGTTCTTCTCCGCAATGGATCACATGTTTTCGAGCGATGTGGAATTGAGTGTGACGCGCAAAGAACTGATGGGGTGCAAACAGGGGAACCAGTCAGTGAGAGAGTACTGGTCGAGATTTGCTATGCTGATCCATAAACTTGGGTGGGATCTGAGTTCGGAACCTATTCAAATGTTGTTTGAGGAGGGCTTATCCCCTTGGGTGAGAGACGAACTTTCCCGCTCGCCCCGCCCTCAATCGATGGACCAGCTGACCAAGTTGGCGCTCACTGTGGGAGTCAGACAAGAGACACGCGCACTGGAAAGGCGGGAAGGGAGAGCTGAGCGTTGGCAGGAGAACCGGATTCCAGACATGCCAGCGTCGGCAGTGCCGCCCAAGGAGCCAATGGAGATTGGAGGAGTGAGCGCGCGCGGATTTTCAAACTCCAGCGAGGTGCGTAAGAAGGAGGGGAAAACCAATAAGAGGTGTTTCCTATGCCAGCAGCCGGGACATTTTGCCAGAGCATGCCCTCAGAAGAAGGCGTGGCAAGGAATGGTGGGGGCAGTGGGGAGTGAGGAGGAAAAGAAGGAGGCACCGGGAAACGGCAAGGCTTGGCTGCAGGAAAAAGGGCACAGCAGCCAGGCGGGCAACCAGTAGTAGTGCCCAAACCAGACCCCCCCCCCGAGCAGCCATCGCAATAGAGGTGGTGCTAGAACTCCCAAACGGACACCCCATCAAAGTGAAGGCGCTGCTGGATTCAGGCAGCTCTTGCAACTTCTTTAGCAAGGATTTTGCGCTAGAACACCAGCTACAGGTGGTGCCTTTAGAACATCCCCTGCAAGTAACCACGATAGATGGGAGAGAACTTTTGGGAGGGGATGTAACCCACCAGACCCCTCCCATGAAAATGACGGTTTCCAGACACACTGAGACCATTGCCTTCCACGTAGCCACCCTGGCAGGACCACCCATCATACTGGGAATGAGTTGGCTGGCACTGCACGACCCAGTAGTAGGGTGGCACCAGCGGACAGTCAACTTTGGGTCAGCTCACTGCGTAGAGCATTGCCACGGAGGGGAAACCTCGAGGATGGCAGTAGCCAGGGTGGCAGGGATGGTGGTGGGGGGAAAAGGGAGAGTACCACCTCAGTATGCGGACTTGGAAGAAGTCTTCAGCGAGAAGGAGGCGGATCGGCTACCCCCCCACAGGCCCTTTGACTGCCAGATCAACTTGCTCCCAGACGCTCAGCTGCCAGTGGGCAAGCTGTACGCCATGTCAGATAGGGAGATGCAGGAATTGCGGAAGTTTATTGACAAGAACCTGAAGCGAGGGTTCATAAGGGAATCGAGGGCGGTGGGGGGTAGTCCAGTGTTCTTTGTGGACAAGAGAGACTCTCATGAGCCCAGGCTCGTAGTGGACTACCGTGGATTGAACAGGGTGTCGGAACCAGTGACCTTCCCAATGCCCAGAATTGATGACATTTTGGCCAGGGTAAGGAAGGGGAAGATTTTTGCCAAGTAGGACCTTCGGGGGGCGTACAACTTGATAAGGATGAAGGAGGGGGATGAATGGAAAACCACCATGTTCACCCCTCTGGGAGCCTTTGAGTACTTAGTTATGCCCTTCGGATTACAATCGGGATCGAGCACCTTTCAAGCTTTCATGCACCACGTGCTGGGGTCCCTGCTGTACAAGAATTGTGTGGCTTTTCTGGACGACGTACTCATCTACTCAGAGAATGAGGAGCAGCATGTGAAAGACGTCAGAGAAGTGCTGAAAAGGCTGCAGGAGCATCAGCTGTGGGTCAAACTGGAGAAATGCCAATTCTATGCACGAGAGGTGGAGTTCCTGGGCTACAGGTTGTCAGCGAAGGGTCTGGCCATGGACCCAGGCAAGGTGCAGGCCGTGCTAGAATGGAAGCCTCCCAAGAACCGGAAGGATGTACAGAGGTTTTTGGGGTTTGAAAATTTTTACCGGAAGTTTATCCAGAACTTCGCTCATTTAACAGCACCCATAACAGATTGTCTCAGCAGCAAGAAGAAGTTCGTATGGACGGAGGAGGCCCAAAGTTCCTTTGAAAAGCTCAAGAAGGCGTTTGCGTCGGAAGAGCAGCTCCTGCACGTGGATCTGCGGAAGCCGATAAGGCTAGAGACGGACGCATCAGACAGAGCTGTAGGGGGGATATTGCTTCAGCAGGCAAATGGGGAGTGGAAACCGTGTGCCTTCTTTTCCAGGAAGCTTAACAAGTCGGAGCAAAACTACACAGTGTACGATCGAGAACTGCTGGCAATTCACGAGGCTTTTCGACGGTGGTGACATTTTCTCATAGGCGCACAGCACAAGGTCCAGGTGTGTACTGACCACAAGAACCTGGAATATTGGAGAACGGCAAGAGTGCTCAACCAACGACAGGTGCGGGGGGCTCAAGAGTTTTCCAAGTTTAATTTTGAAATTAGGTACGTGCCCGGGAAGGAAAATGTCAGAGCAGATGCCCTCTCTCGCAAGCCTGAATACGAGGAAGGGGAGGGAGGACCAGAAGCACGACATGTCATTCCCGAGGACAAATGGGTGTGTGGGGGAGTGTTCGTCGGGAGGCAAGAGCTAGCCGGGTTGACGAGGGATGATCAATATGCACAAACCAAAATGCGAGAAATTGATATCACTGGGGAAACTCGGGGGGGGGGGTTCGAAGTAAAGGACGGAGCATTGTACTATAGAGGGGTCTTGTACATACCTGAGGGGGAATTGAGAAACAGAATACTCAAACAGATGCATGACAACCCCACGGCAGGACATTTTGGACAACATAAAACTATGTTACTAGTCACCAGGCAGTTTTGGTGGCCACGGATGAGAGAGGATGTGAAGCAGTATGTACGAGGGTGCCAGGTTTGCCAGAGAGCGAAGGGGGAGAGGTCGGCACCTGCGGGGTTACTGGAACCGTTACCTACACCAGAGAGACCATGGGAGGTGGTATCAATTGACTTTATGACTGATCTACCCAAAGCCAGGGGGAAAACGGCAGTTATGGTGGTAGTTGATTTGATGACAAAAATGTGCCATTTTATTGCGTGCTCGCATGCGGTGACTGCAGAAGAAACGGCCAAGTTGTTTGTAGAGCATGTTTTCAGGTTGCATGGCGCCCCCTTGAGGATTTTATCCGACAGAGGCCAGCAATTCACGTCCCGATTCTGGAGAAAGCTTATGAGTCTGCTGGACGTGGAGGTGGTGTTCTCAACGGCCAGGCATCCGGAGACCAATGGACAGGCAGAGAGAGCGAACAGCGTGCTGCAACAATATCTACGCTGCTACGTCAACGAGAGGGAGAATGATTGGGTGGACAAATTAGCGTTGGCTGAGTTTGCATACAATAACGCAGAACATGTGTCTACAGGGATGAGTCCGTTTATGGCAAATTACGGGTGCCACCCCAGGGCTTTCCCAGGGGAAGGGGAGGGAAGTTGGAGTGTTCCCGCAGCGGAGGAGTTTGTGGAAGAGATGCAGGCTTTACACCAACAGCTTAAGTTAAACCTGGAGAGAGCCAAAGAAGTGTATAAGCGGCAGGCAGACTGGCACCGCAGGGAGGGGGAAAACATAGGAGTGGGGGACCAGGTGTGGTTGTCCACCAAAGGGTTACCGTTCAAAGGAGGGTGCAAGAAGCCAAAGAGGCTGGGACCATTCCAAGTAGTTCAGCAAGTTAATCCGGTGACCTTTAGGCTCAAATTGCCATCTCACATGAAACTGCACCCTGTGTTTCACAGGTCCTTACTTTCACCTTTCAGGGAAGGGAGGGAGTGTCTGGGTCAGCAAAATGAAGCACCCTTGCATCCACAGATGGAGGAAAGGGAACTCAGTGGACATTCAGCTGAGATTCTCGATTCCAGGTGGAAAGGGGGGAGGGTGGAGTATTTGGTGGCATGGGAGGGGGAGCCAGATGAGGAAAACGCATGGGTCCCAGCAGAAGAAATGAGGGATGAGTACCTGCAGGAGGAGTTTCATAGCAGGTACCCGAGAAAGCCCAAACCACCAGAGAGATTTTGGAGGGAGCAATTTGGCACCACCAATGAGGAGGAAGAGTTTGAGGGTTTTCCCACCTCCGAAGAGGAGGTAGGGGGTTGGCCAGAAGAAGAATCCGATTGGGAAGAGGGGAGAGACAGCAGCAAATGGAGAGGGGTGTTTGAATCGTCAGATGGAGAGGAGAGTTCTTTCCGCGGGTTTCCTGCGTCACCGTCAGAGGGAAGGACGGGGGGAGGGGAGGGCCCTGGGAGGGAGGTGGATGTCAGGGAACTGACATCGGAGCAGAGGGGAGAGGCGGTGCTTCCCGATTCTGCGGAAGAAAGAACGAGTAAGGGTAGAGAGAGAAGGTCATCTGGGGAAGAATGTCCCGGTGACACCAGGAAGAAGGAAGAGGGAGGAAGCATCTCGGAGGAGAGGCTCCGAGATGCTGGCACTGAAGGTAGTGAAGAGAGTGGAGGGGCACCTCTGGGCACGCCCACTCTGCGCAGAAGGGTTACGCGCAGAGAGGCGAGGCGAAGGGTGTCTGTCAAGGAGCTTTTATGTTGGAGGAAATTTAGGAAACACCCACTCACGGATACGTCCAGCGACTGAGCAGCAGCAGCACCCAGGCTGCTCAGTCAGGGAAAGACACCACCAACTTCTAAGCAGTTTGGAACAGCTGGAGGTTTACACACAAGCAACCCCATTTCCCGTGACACAAAGCTTATTCGTCTTCTTTCTACGCATATGGAAGCGAAAAGATGGTGTTGTGTTATTTTGGTCTCATTGCACACACATTGTGATTTCTGTGTCAATGTGCATTAACAGCAAAGAACACGACATGAAGTAAGCGCAATCCAAGATTCTTCTTTCTATGTAGTTGGAAACCAAAACAACCTGTTTGCCTTTGTTTAGGCTTATTGCACTTCGCTTTGCTATTTGTGGGTGAATGAACACCGAAAGAGCAATCAAAACTTATTCGTCCTTTTTCTATTGAGAGGGAACCAAAACACCTGGGCTTGATTTGGGCTGGTAACAAACATTTTTGCGATTTTTGGTTGAATGTGCATTCTAACCCCAAAAACTGTTGTAATTGCAGAGTCCTGTGCACAACGGAATGATGAGCAGTACGTGCCACATGCTTAATGTTGCTTTATTTTCAGTTCAATGTAGAGAAATTACAAACATGCATCTTGCCTCTGCGGGAGCAGAGAAGCAACCGTCCTTCTCCTCGGAATGAAGAACACCGAGAGAGTCAGTGAAAAACAGGAAACCAGTGTACGTCACATCCAGTTTCCCATTCCCGTGGGAAAACCCGACAGTACTCTGACTCTGGAATGTAAACATTGTCTTGTGACAAGCACTTTGCTGCACAGTGAAGAGAGCAGAAACCAACATCCTCCCCCTTTCCGTGAACATCACTGGGCAGCGTGTTCGTACAATATCAGTACAAACCCAACTTCTGTACATAGGTACAGTGTTGATCCCTTGATACAATCTTGGACAATACATCAGCAGGAATTTCATTACCTGGCATATAGGACACCGTTACGAGTCCCTTCTGAATATGTTCCCTAGCATGTTGCACCTTCAATTGCAAGTGCTTCGTGCTTTGCTTACAACCTTCCGAATTCAGCAAAGCCAAACATGCTTTGTTGTCCTGGTAAACCTGGATTGGACATTTGACAGGAATTCTCATGTCTTTGCACAATTGTAACAACCATTCACAATCCTTAAGTGAATAAGACAGTGCATTCAGTTCAGCTTCACAAGTACTTAAGCTAATTGTTGTTTGCTTCTTGCAAGACCAATCAAATAGACCCTGATTGTACATGTAGCAAACTCCAGATGTACTTTTCCTGTCTGCAGTGTCACTTCCAAAACTTGCATCTGCAAAAATCTCAAGACCACCAGACTTCTGATTGTTAAATCTCAGTCTGTAATGCATAGTGCCTTTTAAATAGCGTGCTATGCGTTTCAGAGCTTTCCAATCCTTAACAGTAGGATTGTTAATTTGTCTGCTTAGCAAATTACAGCTAGCAGCAATGTCAGGTCTTGAACATCTGGCAATGAAGTTTAGCTTGCCTAGCACACTTCTGTACAGTGTAGTGTCAGAAAATGCTTCTTCAGTGTCTTCTACCTGATAACCTGTTGTCATGGGTGTGTCTACAGGGTTAGCATCCATCAGGTTCAGTTTGCTTAACACATCAGCAATTTTTCGTGACTGGTGTACTAGAATGTTACCACTTTGATCTCTTTCTATTTCCAGAGATAGGTAGTTGTTTACCTCACCGAGATCTTTCATGTCAAAGTGCTCTTTGAGCTGAGCTAGGGCGTTATTGTACATTGTGACATCTTTCCAAAAGAATAAAATATCATCAACATAAAACAAACAATACAGCTTCTTTTGCCCCTCCTCTTTGACAAATACACATGGATCAGCTTTTCCTTGCTGAAAACCTAGAGAAAACAATGCTTCAGTGAGTTTTGTGTGCCAACACCGTGCACTTTGTTTGAGACCATAAAGGGACTTCTTTAGAGCACAAACAAATCCCTGTTTTACCTGTACGCCATCAGGTGGAAGCATATAAAGTGATTCACCTAGAGATCCGTACAAAAACGCTGTATTCACATCGTGGTGACTAATGTGTAGATTTTCCTCTGCAGCTAGCTTGAGCATAAGCCTAATGCTCTCATATCTCACAGTGGGTGAGTAGGTCTCGTGATAGTCTTCACCTGGTACCTGTGCAAAACCTCTGGCTACCAATCTGGCTTTGTGTCTGACTATCTTGCCATTTTGATCAGTCTTCGCTTTGAAGACCCATTTGCTTCCAAGCAGTTTCATTCCTGGAACTACTGGAACTAGCTCCCATGTTTTGTTCCTTTCTAAGGAATCAAGCTCAGCCTTCATGGCATTTAACCATGGCTCAGCTTCCTTAGAATCCAAATCCTGGATTTCTTGGAAACTTGAAGGTTCAAATACCTTCTTGGAGCTTTTAACAGCTGCTACTGCTGTCTTAGCAAATTCATCAGCAAATCTCTTTGGAGGTCTGCCTTTTGTGGCTCTTTGTGACCTGCGAATTAGCCTTAGGTCTTCAACACTTTCCTCTTCCTTCTTAGGAGAAAAGTGGCCTATTGTGAACAATGGTTCTTCCAATTCCTGATCAGAGCTTTCAGAGGGTCGCATAGAGGCTTTCGCACTCTTGAAATCCTCTGAAGTATCCGATTCAGATTCAGACTCAGAATCAGAACCTTCATCAGTGGGTGTGGGTTGCTGTCGCTGCTTTTGCTGTTGCTTATCCTCAGTCTCATCACTGTCATCAGGATAACATTGAAAAATTCCCACATTCTCCCCCCACTTGGCATTGTACTCAACACTTCTTGTGAGCTTAATTGTCTTAGAGTCAGTCATCATTATTCTGTAAGAACCTTTCTGATAACCTAGAAAGATACCATGCAATCCACGCTTGCCTAACTTGGAGCTTTGTGGTGAGTGAACCCACATGTCAGAACCAAAAATTTTCATGTGCTTGATGTATGGTTTCTTGCCAAACATTTTCTCATAGGGGGTACAACCAATCGCTGAAGATAATCTGCGATTGTAACTGTAAACAAAACACGAGAGAGATTCGGCCCAATAACTCTCTGGAAGATTGGCATCATGCAGCAAGGTTTTTAACCCTTGAAGCAATGTCTGATTTGCCCTTTCGCAAAGTCCATTCTGCCATGGCGAGCGAGGACTGGACAAATCGTGTTGAATTCCTTTCTCAGTCAGAAAAGCTTCAAACTGCTGAGAAGTGAATTCTCCCCCGCGATCAGTGAAAAGAGTTTTTATCTTTTTACCATGCACATTTTCCAACCAAGCACAGAATTCCTTAAACCTTTGAAAAGCCTCTGATTTCTGCTTGAGATTGTACACATAAATATACCTGGAAAATGCATCAATGAGAACCATGAAGAACCTATTTCCACCCAAAGAGGGCGATAGTGGACCAACTAAATCAGCATGAACAACCTGGTATGGTTCTGTAGCTTGCCTACTAGACACCTTACCTTTCGCAGCCATTTTCACCTTGTTTGCTGCGCATGCTTTGCACTTCATGTGGTACCTGCAGGGTTTAATAGTCATACCTTCAACCAAGGCAGGAATTTTAGATACTGCCTCAAAATGCAAATGACCAAATTTTCGGTGAAAATCATGAATACATCCTGCATGCAAACTTTTGTTAGAACCTGCAATGCAACAAGTATCATTCTGCACAACATCATCATAATACAATACAAACAAACGATCAACATTTTCAGCATGCAATACATAATCGTCTTTCTTTGTGATGGTGCATTTCTTGTTCTTGAAGGAAACGTCAATGTTCCGTTCATTCAGCTGCATCACACTTAGAAGATTGTGTGTGGCATCTGGAACGTACAGTACATCCTGTATCGATAAGTCCAAACTGTGAAGTACAACAGTTCCGTAGCCTTGACTGGGGATCGTGTGGTCATCCGCCTGGTGAATCGCACCTTCCTGCGGTGTAAAAGACACGAACAGTCGCTTATCGTTGCACAGGTGGTGGGTAGCTGCTGAATCAACAACGAAGAAAGATCTAGACGTCTTCTGGACCTTTGCAACCTTTGGAGTGAAGCGTGAGACCATTGCCTTGTGCTGCGTTGTCCTGGACACCGGACCTTTGCCTTTGCTTTGGCCTTTTCCACGCGATGAACTTCCGCTGCGCTGCTCTGTCTTGGCCCTGGGATATTTGCATTCCCTCTTCATATGGCCTAGACGTCCACACGAGTAGCATTTCACTGCCTTCAAAGCTTTGGCGCCCTCTGGTGGTTCCACTGCACTCTGGGATGACGTCTGTGAAGACTCCCCCATACCCATGCAGCTAGCACCCCGGCGATCTGCTTCATTCTGGATCACGGCAGTAACATAGGCTACTGTGAGCTGAGCAGTTGGCTGAACAGCAATCTGAGTGGCAACGGACTCCCAACTTGGACCCAAAGAATGTAGTATCATAAAGGAATACACAGCCTCTGGAAAGTCGAGTCCTCTCTGTTGCAACTCATGTCTCAGATTTTGCATCTCCATCAGGTGTGTACTCACATCTCCACCTTCAGCAAGAGCCATACCATGCAGCTTGGCATAGTAGTACATTGAGGAACCAGCCTCTGTCCTCAAGTGAGCTTCTCTTAAAGTGTCCCAAATTTCTCTGGCTGTGGTCTTTCCACGCAACAGACAGAGCTCTTCTGGGGATACTATCAACGTAAGCGTTCCCCTTGCTTTGGAATCCTTTGTAGCCCATTCATCTGTAATTGGAGCTGGGGGGTTGTCTGTAATAACATTAAACAGACCTTCCTTCCGCAGAACAGCCTCTGCATAAAGTACCCAGTCCGTATAATTTTTCTTATTGAGCTTAGGAATCCCAAAAGCATCAGCCAGCTTTGCATTAGCCATCATTGCTACTTTAATCAAGCTGCGTCACAGTACAGCTGCTTCCAAAAGCACTTGTGAAAAGTACTTTCGCTTTCCCAGCCACCAAGCCTGTGAGCCCGTGACTTAGTGCCTTTGCCTGTATCGCGGCAAAAACGGCTTCAAAAGTTCAAAATCCAGCCATAAAACCATAAACTAGAAGCTGGCAGGCTGCCCGCAGCATGAGCACATACCTCCATCAATCAAACTTGACGCGCAGAGCAGATAACGCCGATCCGTTTGTCTGTTCCTCTGCCGGCATTCCGACTCGACTTCTGGAGTCTCCATTCTTCAGTTTGATTGCGTCTTTCTGGGCCCGGAACCAAAAATGTTGTAATTGCAGAGTCCTGTGCACAACGGAATGATGAGCCGTACGTGCCACATGCTTAATGTTGCTTTATTTTCAGTTCAATGTAGAGAAATTACAAACATGCATCTTGCCTCTGCGGGAGCAGAGAAGCAACCGTCCTTCTCCTCGGAATGAAGAACACCGAGAGAGTCAGTGAAAAACAGGAAACCAGTGTACGTCACATCCAGTTTCCCATTCCCGTGGGAAAACCCGACAGTACTCTGACTGTGGAATGTAAACATTGTCTTGTGACAAGCACTTCGCTGCACAGTGAAGAGAGCAGAAACCAACAAAAACACCAATTTGAAATAAGCCCAATCAGAGCTTTATCATCTTCTTTTTATGTAGATGGAACCCAAAAAACCTTTTTGCTTTCGTTTGGGGTGATTCTGGTGCACACCCAAATAACACCATGCGAATTGAAAAAAGCCCAATCAAAGCTTATTCGTCTTCTTTCTACGCATATGGAAGCGAAAAAATGGTGCTGTGTTATTTTGGTCTCATTACACACACTTTGCAATTTCTGTGTCAATGTGCATTAACAGCAAAGAACATGAAATGAAGTAAGCGCAACCCAAGATTCTTCTTTCTATGTAGTTGGAAACCCAAACAACCTGTTTGGCTTTCTTTAGGCTTACTACACTTCGCTTTGCTATTTCTGGGTGAATGAACACCTGTAATGGTTGGGAGTTACTCGTGCGTAATCCTGCTCCGTTTGAGCATCGGATTGCCTGGTTAAACCCTCCGGGCTACGCAGCCCATATTAGCGTGGCTGCACTTAGTCACTTGTAGAATCTGACTGTGGGCGTTTCTTAAAGCGTTGCCGACATAAGAGTTGTTTGACGCCCAATCGTTTCCGCCTCTCACTGCGCGGGAGTCTCCTGCGCAGGGTGGGCGTGGGCAGCGGGGTGCTTGGGCTCTCCTCGCTAACTTCCAATGAAGAGTCTTGGAGCCCCTGCACCTCCCTGTCCTGTTGCTCTCCTGGATCCCTGGTGTTACACTCATTCTCTTCCCCTTCTTCCCGGCTAAGTCTCCCTCTAGTGCTAGGACCTTCCCCTGCAGAATCCGAGATCCTCTCCTTCTCCCGTGCCTCTGATGGCAGTTCCCTGACAACACCGAAAGAGCAAACGAAGCTTATTCGTCCTTTTTCTATTGAGAGGGAACCAAAACACCTATGCTTGATTTGGGCTGGTAACAAACATTTCTGCGATTTTTGGGTGAATGTGCATTCTAACCCCCAAAACACCAATTTGAAATAAGCCCAATCAGAGCTTTATCATCTCCTTTTTATGTAAATGGAACCCAAAACACCTTTTTCCTTTCGTTTGGGGTGATTCTGGCGCATACCCAAATAACACCATGCGAATTGAAAAAAGCCCAATCAAAGCTTATTTGTCTTCTTTCTACGCATATGGAAGCGAAAAAATGGTGTTGTGTTATTTTGGTCTCATTACACACACTTTGCGATTTCTGTGTCAATGTGCATTAACAGCAAAGAACACGACATGAAGTAAGCGCAATCCAAGATTCTTCTTTCTATGTAGTTGGAAACCAAAACAACCTGTTTGGCTTTGTTTAGGCTTATTACACTTCGCTTTGCTATTTCTGGGTGAATGAACACCGAAAGAGCAAACGAAGCTTATTCGTCCTTTTTCTATTGAGATGTTACCATATGTTTACGTATGCTTGATTTTGTCAGTATCTCAGCTCACAGTCAGAGGTAAACTGGCCTTCACGGGCAAACTGAGTGAGATACTTGTTTACCTTCCGTCTGCTACTCCCGGCAGGCTAGGTCGTAAACCGGCGATTCTCCTCGTTAGATGTGAGGAGAACACACCCTCTGCTTCTCTCTCCTTGCTTCCCCCCCCCCCAGGGAGGGGAAATGAGACAGACAGGAGTCCTATTTACATATCTTTTATTCCTGTCATTCAGCAGTACAAAGAAACGTGACTGCACCCTTCAGACTCCATCAGAAGAGTCATAACTCCTCCCCTGTGCTTCCAGCACAGGTCAGATGACACTCTGAGCTAACATCCGGTGCTCAGTACAGAGAATAGACTCCCCCTTTTCCCCAACAGTACAGTTTGAAACAACAACATCCTGTAACACCTGCAGCTGGCTTTTGCCTTGGTGCTTTTTCCCAACATCCTCCCCCAAAAGCATCAATAGGCAAAACATGATTAGAAAACAAACAGTTGTTATACATATAACAGTCCCCTGTTGTTTCAGTTCCACCCTTGGAACTCCCCACCACTGGTTTCACCAGTGTACCTCTTGTCAGGAAAAAGCACCAACGCAAAAGCCAGCTCCAGATGGCTGGAATGCAAAACAGGATGTTATGTTTTGCAGATGTACTGTTGGGGAAAAGGTGGAGCCTATTCTCTGTACTGAGCACCGGATGTTAGCTCAGAGTGTCATGTGACCTGTGCTGGAAGTACAGGGGAGGAGTGTGTGTCTCTTCTGATGGGGTCTGAAGGGAACAGTCGCATTTCTATGTATTGCTGAGTGACAGGAATAAAACATGTAAAAGGGCTCCTGTCTGTCTCATTTCCCCTCCCTGGGGAGAATGCAGGGAGGGAGGGAGAAGCAGAGAAGCAGAGGGTGTGTTCTTCACGTCTGATTGATGAGAAGAATCGCCGGGTTTGTTTACCTAGCCTGTTGGGGTCGCAGACGGAAGGTAAACACAGTATCTCGCTCAATTGCCACGGGGGAGGCCAGGTACCTCTGACTGTGAGCGAAGATACTAACATATGGTAGCAGAGGATGGTTGTGATTCATCGGACATCTGCATGAGAGGCTGGTGGATTGTCCTCCTCTGCTCCAAGGCAGAAGGCAAGCGTCTGAGAGAAGCCAGAGGCTCAACAGACGGCTGGTGGAAAGAAGAGGTGTTTTCCACAGCAACAAAACTCAAGGTGTGCTGCATATCGGGCTAAAAGTGTGAACGCAGGTTGATTAATTCCCTGGTTCACGGGGGAGTTGCGTTGGAAAAATACAGCTCCGGGAGAAAGGCCTGCAGCTTGGAAGCTGAAGCCTGCATTCCACAAATTCCTGTGGTTAAGATAAGAAGTCCTGAATGCACTCTTGAGTGGAAAGTTACTGGCTACGCAGCTGCATTGTGAGGCTGGGAAAGCGAAACTAAGCCATGGAGTGTTTTGG
This sequence comes from Podarcis bocagei, assembly GCF_964188305.1. NCBI lineage: Eukaryota > Metazoa > Chordata > Lepidosauria > Squamata > Lacertidae > Podarcis > Podarcis bocagei. The sequence continues at coordinate 94,531,210 of NC_138131.1, read as the reverse complement.
CTACAAGCTTTACGTGCTCTTGGAAAGGGACTTTCCGTAGCACCCAGCGTTTTGCTGCCAGGTGCTAAAAGCATAAACAACCTGCAGTTTCCCTGCTTGAGAAAGAAAAAAACAACTGTTGGATTTTACAGCTTGCTTGACAGTGTGAGCTAAAGACTTGGCTTCAAGATGGATGCCAAGAAGGGAGCGCTGCCTTGCCCACCTCCCTTAACCAATGACAATTATTCATCTTGGTCTGTAAAGATGAAGGCCCTGCTGCAGAATCAGAGGCTTTTTGATGTAATTGAAAACCCCATCCCTGCAGCAGCAACCAGAGGTTGGGAATCACAGAACATGAGGGCCAGGACTGCTATAATTCTGTGTGTCTCAGATCAGCAGCTTGTGCATATCCAGCATTTAGAAAATGTGAAAGAGGTTTGGGACACGCTGCGTACAACGCATCAGAGAGATGCTGGTTCTTCAGCGTTGCTGTATTTTGAGAAGTTGACCAATCTGAGACTTGCGCCTGATGGAGATGTTCAAGCGCACCTGACAGAAATGAAGTTTCTGCGTCAACAGATGGTGGAACACAATTTCCGTCTACAGGAGGAAGTGTTTTGCTTCATGATGATAAACAGCCTTAATCGCACCTACAAGGTTGTTGCCAGTCAGCTTGGTTCCCTACCGGCTCAAGACCTAACCGCGGAAAGAGTGTGTGCCGTGGTCCTGAATGAACATGACAGACTTGCTGCACTGGAAGTGAAGGACAGGGGGAGGGAAGAACAGAGTTCTAATTCCCCCACTGTTGAATCTACTGGAGAGCATGGTGTAGCATTGAGTGCTGTCCGATGCTACAATTGTGGACAGACTGGGCATCTACAGCGAAACTGTAGGCAGCCGCGCCAGTCAAAAGGAGCGAAGAACAGCTCTACGAAGCCTGAGGCGTCAGGCAAAAGCCGTACCAAGTGTCAGGTGAAACCTGCAAAGGCTATGATGGCGAAAGGAACCACGCCAGTTGTTGGGAACGCCTTTATAATCGACACTGGATGTACAAAACATTTATGCCCACACAGACAACTGTTTTCGACGTTGAAGAAGCAAAGCTTCACTGTGAAACAGGCCAACGGTCAAGAGTTGGAAGCGACCGGAATTGGAACTGTGTATCTTGAGAGTCTGAACTTGACTATAAGCGATGTTTACCTGGTTCCAGAACTGAAATTTAATCTGCTGAGCATGTCGCAGATTGCAAAGAAAGGACTGAAACTGTCCTATGATGCTAAAAGCTGCAAGATCTACAAAGATGGAGAACTGTTTCTTACTGCCAAAGAGAAAGATGGACTGTATTTGTTGTCTTTTGATCAAAGTGATTACATGAAATGTAATTCTTCTGATTCTAACGAAATCTCTCTTGCAGGTGTGACCAGTGTGAGCACCAGGAAGGTGACCAAGAAGGTCGACAGAGCATTTCAGCGGGTGTATGCTGATGTGATTGGTCCTCTAGAACCATCTAGGGGCAATGCAAAATATTACCTTTTGTGTGTGGATTGTTTCACTAATTATTCTTGGGTTTATATGATGGAGAAACCGCAGGAAACTTTAGAAAAGTTTCAGGAGTTTTGTGACAAGGTTAAGAATATGCATGATGCTAACATTGATTGTCTTTTCACAGATGAGCAGCAAATTTTTCTGTTACAGAAGTTTCAGAAGTTCCTGGATGGAAAAGGGATAGACCACAAAATTGCTGTTTCAGCCGAAGCATGGAACAGAGGGGTCTGTGTTAGAGTGAACAAAGAATTGCAAAAGGGGATGCATGCGCAATTGCTTAGTTCACATTTGCCACATGAATATTGGGCCGAATCTCTAGCGTCCTATCTTCATGTGTGGTTGAGAAAAGTCTCAACAGAGTTGGGATGTTCTCCTTTTGAGAAGCTGTTCAATAGAAAACCTTCTGTTGCCTATTTTAAGGTTTTTGGGTCTCATGTGAGAACAGAAGCTCCAGGTGGAGTAAAGAGTGCCAGAGGCATTTTTGTGGGATATGAAAAGGGTCTCTACAGAGTAATTTTGTCTGAATCTGGTCAGGTGATTCTCACAAAGTTTCTAGAAAGTGCTCCTGAACAAGAGCGGGTTGTACAACACACATTTCCCACAGGAAACGATTCAGATGATGATGATTTTTCTGATGTCACAGATTACAGTGGTACTGATGATGACACTGATAGCTCAGAGAGTTCAGTTGTAACAGTCATTGAGAGAAAATCTCACACAATGGATAGACCTTCACAGGTGAAGGAAGAACCACTGAATGCTACTGGTTCTCAACAAAGTCCAGAGGTTGAACCAGTAAGCACAGAGGATCAGAACCTCGTACGCAGGTCTGAGAGAGTTACAAAGGGTGTACCACCAAAGAGGTACTCAAAAGAGTTTGCTAACTTAGCTGTTGCATGTGTTGCTATTGTTAACAACTCAAAGCAGGTTAAAGCAGTGTCTAAGTCAGAGACAAAGACACAACAGAGAGTAGCTAGCCAATGTAATGCAGAAGCACTCATTCCTTGGAAGCCAGACAACCAGAGAGGTACACTGGTGAAACCAGTGGTGGGGAGTTCCAAGGGTGGAACTGAAACAACAGGGGACTGTTATATGTATAACAACTGTTTGTTCTCTTCTCTGGATCATGTTTTGCCTATTGATGCTTTTGGGGGAGGATGTCGGGAAAAAGCACCAAGGCAAAAGCCAGCTCCAGATGGCTGGAATGCAAAACAGGATGTTGTGTTTTGCAGATGTACTGTTGGGGAAAAGGTGGAGCCTATTCTCTGTACTGAGCACCGGATGTTAGCTCAGAGTGTCATGTGACCTGTGCTGGAAGTACAGGGGAGGAGTGTGTGTTTCTTCTGATGGGGTCTGAAGGGAACAGTCGCATTTCTATGTATTGCTGAGTGACAGGAATAAAACATGTAAAAGGGCTCCTGTCTGTCTCATTTCCCCTCCCTGGGGAGAATGCAGGGAGGGAGAGAGAAGCAGAGAAGCAGAGAAGCAGAGAAGCAGAGGGTGTGTTCTTCACATCTGATTGATGAGAAGAATCGCCGGGTTTGTTTACCTAGCCTGTCGGGGTCGCAGACGGAAGGTAAACACAGTATCTCGCTCAATTGCCACGGGGGAGGCCAGGTACCTCTGACTGTGAGCGAAGATACTAACACCTCTCTGGTTGTCTGGCTTCCAAGGAATGAGTGCTTCTGCATTACCTTGGTTAGCTACTCTCTGTTGTGTCTTTGTTTTTTTTTTTTATAAAATTTTTTATTGCGTTTCTTTCCATAGGTTAACAGATTTGTTTACATAGCAACATGCAAGAAACATTTTTTATATATGAAGAAAAATAAAAAAAAAAAGAAAGAAGAAAAAGTTAAGAAACTTTCACAACGTCCTTCAACAGTTCGCTTTCTTTTTGGACCTCCTCACATCCTCTCAGCATTGCATTCATTATTCTAGCCAGTTCAGCAATTTGTTATCTTGTTTCCCATCTTATTATACCTTTGAGTTTATTATGTTACCAATTTCGAAAATTTGTAATTTAGTTTTAACACTCTTAATAAACATAATATTTTGTTTCTAATTTGTCTCGTTTTTTTCCATCAATACTTACTTTATCATTTACTTAGATAAATTGCAGAAGCATAACGTTTCTTAATCGTGCACAATCTTAACATTCAAACAACTTATAATATTTTTGCAAATAGTCCTTAAATTTTTTCCAGTCCTCCTCCATTGTTTCTTCGCTCAGATCTCGAATTCTGCCAGTCATTTCTGCCAACTCCATATAGTCCATCAGCTGCGTCTGCCAGTCCTCCAGTGTGGGTAAATCTGGTGTCTTCCAGAACTTTGCAATAAGAATCCTAGCTGCTGTGGTTGCATACATAAACAAGGTTCTGTCCTTCTTTGGCACCTTCCGGTCCACCATGCCCAGGAGAAAGGCCTCTGGTTTCTTAGAAAAGGTATATCTGAATACCTTTTTCAGCTCATTATGTATCATTTCCCAAAAGGCCTTTACTTTCGGGCAGGTCCACCAGAGGTGAAAGAATGTCCCTTCTGCCTCCTTGCATTTCCAACACTTATTATCAGAAAGATGATATATTTTAGCCAACTTGACTGGGGTCATGTACCACCGGTATACCATTTTCATAATGTTCTCTTTCAAGGCACTACATGCCGTGAATTTCATACCGGTGTTCCATAACCTTTCCCAGTCCTCAGACATAATGTTGTGTCCTACATCCTGTGCCCATTTTATCATAGCAGATTTAACTGTTTCATCCTGTGTGTTCCATTTAAGCAGCAAGTCATACATCCTCGAAAGTACCTTAGTCTTTGGTTCTAGTAACTCCGTCTCCAGTTTCGATTTCTCCAACTGAAAACCCGCTTTTTTATCCATTTTGAATACCTCTTGAATTTGAGCATAATGTAACCAATCTCGCACCTTGCCTTTTAGTTTGTCCTGGCTTTGGAGCTTCCAATTATCTCCAACTCTTTCAATCAATTCCCAATATTTTGGCCAGTAGGCCTCCATATTGGGCCTTTTTTTAGAAATCTTGGCTTCCACAGGTGATAACCACCTCGGGGTCTTACTTTCTAATAAATCCTTGTACTTCATCCAGACGGCAAAAATTGATTTTCTGACAATATGGTTTTTAAACAGTTTGTGAACCTTCGCCTTGTCATACCACAAGTATGCATGCCAACCATACACATTATCAAACCCTTCCAGATCTAGGACATCGGTGTTTTCCAACAGAAACCAATCCTTCAACCAGCAGAAGGCTGCAGCTTCGTAGTACAACCTTAAATCCGGCAGGGCAAACCCCCCTCTTTCTTTTGAGTCAGTTAGTATTTTAAATTTTATTCGGGGCTTTTTGCCCTGCCAGACAAACTTAGAGATATCCTTCTGCCATTTTCCAAAACATTCCATTCTGTCCACGACCTGAAGGGTTTGAAATAAGAATAACATTTTTGGCAAAACACACATCTTTATAGCTGCGATTCGGCCTGACAAGGCAAGTTTCAATCTTGACCAAATATCCAAGTCTTTTTAAATTTCCAGCCAACATTTTTCATAGTTATCTTTGAAAAGGTTTAAATTTTTAGTGGACAAGGATACCCCCAGGTATTTCACTTTTTTAACCACACTTAGCTCTGTCTCTTTCTGGTACCCCTCTATCTCTGTAGGTGTCAGATTTTTGACCAAAACCTTAGTTTTTTGTTTGTTTAGCTTAAATCCCGCCACCCGACCAAACTCCAAGATAAGTTCCAAAACTCTTTTTGTACTAGATTCTGGCTCCTGTACTGTCAAGACTAAGTCATCTGCGAAAGCTTCCAGTTTGTATTGTTTCGCTCCGACCACTATACCTTGCACCAACTGGTCCTCCCTGATCATATTCAGCAATACCTCCAGAACAGAAATAAATAGCAGAGGGGATAGAGGGCACCCCTGTCGTGTCCCTTTTTCAATTTGGAGTTCCTCCGATACCACATTGTTCACTATCAGCTTAGCTTTTTGCTCTGAATAAATTGCTTCTAGTCCATTTTCAAACCCCCGTCCCACTCCCATCCCTTTCAAGTTTTTCTTCATAAACATCCAAGAAATGTTGTCAAATGCTTTCTCCGCATCAATAAAGATTAAAGCAGCCCTTGTGTTTCTAATTCGCAACAACTCCAATATATCAATAATGTTCCTGGTGTTGTCAAACATGTGTCTACCAGGGAGAAAGCCTGCTTGGTCCTTGTGAATTACTTCATTTAGTACATTTTTAAGTCTATTTGCTAAAATGTCTGCAAATATTTTGTAATCCACATTCAGGAGTGAGATGGGACGGTAGTTCTTAAGCTGAGTCTTTTCCCTTTCTGACTTGGGAATCAATGTGATGAATGCTTCTTTCCACGTTTCCGGTGCCTTCCTCCCCTCCATGATCTGGTTACAAACCTCCAGCAACGGTTGTATCAAGAAGTCCTTCAAAGTCTTATAATATTTGGAGGTGAGTCCATCCGGGCCTGGAGATTTGCCCAGCTGCATATTTTGGATGGCACCTTCAATTTCCTGTTGAGTTATTTTGCTGTTAAGAATTGATCTTTTATCTTGGCTTATTTTAGGTAATCCATTTGTCCTCAAAAATTGATCTATTTCCGATTCTTTCTGGGGCCCCTGTGCGTAAAGCTCTTTGAAGTATCTGTGGAAGCACTTTCTTATTTCTTCTGGTTTCTGAACTATTTTTCCTTGAATCTCCAAGTTTGTAACCGTATTTAACTTTTGTCTTTTTTTCAACTGCCAAGCTAGCAACTTTCCACATTTATTTGCTGATTCAAACGATCTCTGCTTCATTTGTTTGATTTTCCACTCAATCTCTTGATTGATCAATTTCGAATATTGTGCTTGATGGAATTTGATCTCTCTTAGCACCTCTTTTGACTTCGGTTTGGTTCTCAACTTTTTCTCTCCTTCACTTATTTTCTCTAAATTTTTTTCCTTTTTTCCATTCCAAAATTTTCTCTTTATTGTATTCTGTTGTATCAGAAACCCTCTCATTACAGCTTTACTTGCATCCCAGATTGTTCTTTTCTCCACCGTAGTGTTCAAGTTTATTTCAAAGTAGTCCTTTAGCGTTTTTTGGGCCTTCTTAACAATCTCTTGATCTCTTAGCAAGGTGTCATTCATTCTCCATCTGAAGGATCCAGTTGGGAAAAGTCTCAATTCCATTTTTAAGGCATTATGGTCGGAGCAGGTTTTTGGGCAGATTTCCACTTTTCTTGTTTTCGGGGCCAGCCCTCTAGATATCCAAATTTGGTCAATTCGTGTCCATGACAAGTGGGCCTCAGAGAAGAAGGTTCCTTCTTTACCCAAGGGGTTCCTTGTCCTCCAAATGTCAATCAAGTCCATATTGTCTGTCATTTCAAAGAAGGTTTTAGGGAGTCTGCCGTCTGTTGTTAAGTTTTGATTTTGGGATTTGTCCATATTTGTAGACACCACCCCATTCATATCTCCCATCACAATAATGTTAGAATAGTCCAAATAGTCCATCATTGTCTCATGCAGCTTCTTATAGAATTCTGATTTTCCATCATTTGGCGCATAAACTCCTAATATCAAAATCTTTTCCCCTTGTGTTTGGATTTCAATTGCGAGAATTCTTCCATGATCATCTTTGAATAAAAATTTTGGTGACAGGTTCTCCTTTGCATAAATTACAACGCCTCTTTTTTTAACTTTGTCTGATGAGATAAATTCTTGGCCAAGTCTTTTATTGATTAATACTTTCCTGTGGAGCCTAGTCACATGTGTTTCTTGAAGGCATATTACATCCAATTGTTCTTTTTTTAGGATATGAAATATCCTCCTTCTTTTTTCCGGAGAATTCCCGCCATTTATGTTCCAACTAAGTAGCTGCAGAGACATCCTGTTCTATTTAAGATGTTCTTAGGATGGGGTGCCTTCCTTTTGCTCAGATCCCGAGGGTGCAGGCGTTGGCCCGCTTCCAGGCAATATTGGTGCTGGTAAAACTGGAAGCCAGTCCACTCCTTTTTGGAGATCTTCTCCGTGGTCGTGAAGGAACTTTTGGTTATCTTCAGGTGTTCTAATTTTAACCTTCCTTTCTTTGTAGGTGAAGGATAATCCTTGTGGAAACTCCCACCTATAGGGAATTGCGTTGTGTCTCAGCAATTTTGCTAGTTCTGTATAGGTGGCTCTGAGGTCCAGCAACTGTCTCGGAGTATCTCTATAAATTTCCACCCTTTTGTCTTGTATTTCAATTGCTTTTTTGAAGTGAAGACCTAGGATCTTGTCTCTCTCTTCCTTTGATCTTAAAATTATCAAACAGTCTCTGGATCTGTCTTTCCTTACCAATCTTCCCAGTCTATATGCCGAGACAATCCTGAAATCTGTATCTTCCTTTAAACCCCAGAACTTCGAGAATTCCTGTGTCAAGTATCCAATCAAGTCTCCTTGCTCGAGTTCCGGGGTGCCTCTCAATTTGATGTTACTCTCGCGATTTTTCAGTTCCACCATTGACAGATAAACTTGTTGTTCACCCACCTGTTTGTGCAGGGGCTTAACTTCTCCTTTTATTTCTTCAACTTCTTTTTGTAAAGCTCCCACTTTCTGGATTGCTTCTCCAGCTAATTCCCGATTTTCCGCTGTTGCTCCTTGCAAATTCTCTATGGCTTGCGTGTGCTGGGAAACTTGATCAGTCAATTTTTGAATCGAGGAAGTTGCTTTATCTATCTTCAAAGACTGGTCGTCCACCTTCTGGTTTAAACTTGATAGTTGCTCCAATATTTGTTTTAATAGTGTATCTGACCCACCTGCTGCCATATCTTCCTCAGTGGACTTCTCAGTTGTTTCCCCTTGTTCCCTTTGGGTCACCAGTACAGCTGGAACCGACGATCGGCGTCCTTGGGTCAGTGTTGTTTGTACAAATTGTGCTGGTTTTCTTTCCTTTTCTTTTTCCTTGGCCTCTTTAGATTCCTTAGCTTTAGATGCTCTTGTTCTCCCTGCACCACTCATTACACATCTGTCAGTGTTCAAGGTCAGATTGTCTATTGTTCCATGGGAGAGACAAATTCAGTTATAAACAACCAGTGAAGTGGAATTCAAAACAAAAGTCAATTCCCAGGATTTTATAATCCGAAAGCCCTGTAGGGGGAGTGCCACCAAGTTTCAAAGACAAAGAAGGAAGTAATCCGCCATTAAAGTTCCAAATTGTTTCAACTCAGTAAATTCGATAATCCAACAGTCCCTTCAAAGACTCAAAATTCCCCAAAGCACCTTTTAAAGTTCAGCAAAGTTTCACAAGAGGTGCTTGCAACAGTATCACGTCCAGTCTTTTCTGCTCAAATGTATCAGTTATGCTCCAACAAAGTTTTTACAAATTTTTGCAACTGTTTCCGCAGTTTGACACAGTCTCCCTCTCCGGCAGCCCGACGATCTGGCTCTTTAAAAATACGACCCAAAGAAAAGGGGAGGTAGGAGGGAAGCCCCCGTTACTCCTTCTTTTGATCAAAGTCCCTTTCCACCTTCAGTTCAGCAGGAAAAAGAGCAGGTTTAATAGCACGAAAAAGTTAGAACTTCCCACAGTCCCGTTTCAAGCGCTTTCCGCTTTTTAAAGCTTTGCTTTGATCTTGTCAGCAATGTCGGAAGACGGACTTCCCTTTTCTCGTCTCCCGTTTTCAGCCAAATTTAACAAATTCTTTGCCAATTTTAAACCCTTTACTCACGGGTATGTTACTTGCAGTTTGGTGTTGGTTTTAGGAAGAAGGATCAGCGCTCATCTGCAACGGCCGCGCGGCTTCACTTCCGCGGAAAGAGCGATGAACTCACAGCACCGCTACCCCTCCTTCACTCCGGGTCTCCTTACGGGGTCCCTTCTGTGTTTTCGGAGCAGCTTCTGGTGCCCGCCGAGTCCCACGGCCACGGGCTCACTCTACCCGTGGTTTATCTTGATGGGTCGTCGCTATGCCGCAGCGAGCGACCCTTTTCCGCGGAGCCCCTCTTCAGAGCTCGAAGAGGACCGCCATTACAGTTTCGCGCCGCCCCCGGAAGTCCTCTGTTGTGTCTTTGTCTCTGACTTAGACACTGCTTTAACCTGCTTTGAGTTGTTAACAATAGCAACACATGCAACAGCTAAGTTAGCAAACTCTTTTGAGTACCTCTTTGGTGGTACACCCTTTGTGACTCTCTCAGACCTGCGTATGAGGTTCTGATCCTCTGTGCTCACTGGTTCAACCTCTGGACTTTGTTGAGAACCAGTAGCAATGGCAAACAGTGGTTCCTCCTTCACCTGTGAAGGTCTATCCATTGTGTGAGATTTTCTCTCAATGACTGTTACAACTGAACTCTCTGAGCTATCACTGTCATCATCAGTACCACTGTAATCTGTGTAATCAGAAAAATCATCATCTGAATTGTCACCTGTGGGAAATGTGTGCACAACTACCCGCTCTTGTACTGGAGCACTCTCAAGAAACTTTGTGAGAATCATCTGACCACATTCAGACAAAATTACTCTGTAGAGACCCTTTTCATTACCCACAAAAATGCCTCTGGCATTCTTTACTCCACCTGGAGCTTCTGTTCTCACATGAGACCCGAAAACCTTAAAATAGTCAACAGAAGGTTTTCTATGGAACAGCTTCTCAAAAGGAGAACATCCCAACTCTGTTGAGACCTTTCTCACCCACATGTGAACATAGGACGCTAGCGACTCGGCCCAATATTCATGTGGCAAATGTGAACTCAGCAATTGTGCATGCATCCCCTTTTGCAATTCTTTGTTCACCCTCACACAGACCCCCCTGTTCCATGCTTCGGTTGAAACAGCAACTTTGTGGTCTATCCCTTTTCCATCCAGGAACTTCTGAAACTTCTGTAACAGAAAAACTTGTTTCTCATCTGTGAAGAGACAATCAATGTTAGCATCATGCATATTTTTAACCTTGTCACAAAACTCCTGAAACCTTTCTAAGGTCTCTTGCGGTTTTTCCATCACAAAAACCCAAGAATAATTAGTAAAACAATCCACACACACAAGGTAATATTTTGCACCGCCTCTAGATGGTTCTAGAGGACCAATCACATCAGCATACACCCGCTGAAATGCTCTGTCGACCTTCTTGGTCACCTTCCTGGTGCTCACACTGGTCACACCTGCAAGAGAGATTTCGTTAGAACCAGAAAAATTACATTTCATGTAATCACTTTGATCAAAAGTCAACAAATACAGTCCATCCTTCTCTCTGGCAGTAAGAAACAGTTCTCCATCTTTGTAGATCTTGCAGCTTTTAGCATCATAGGACAGTTTCAGTCCTTTCTTTGCAATCTGCGACACACTCAGCAGATTAAATCTCAGTTCTGGAACCAGGTAAACATTGTTTATAGTCAAGTTCAGACTCTCAAGATACACAGTCCCAATCCCGGTCGCTTTCAGCTCCTGACCGTTGGCCTGTTTCACAGTGAAGCTTTGCTTCTTCAACGTTGAAAACAGTTCTCTGTGCGGGCACATGTGTTTTGTACAGCCAGTGTCGATTATGAACGCGTTCCCAACATCTGGCGTGGTTCCTTTCGCCATCATAGCCTTTGCAGGTTTCACCTGGCACTTGGTACGGCTTTTGCCTGACGCCTCAGGCTTCGTAGAGCTGCTCTTCGCTCCTCTTGACTGGCGCGGCTTCCTACAGTTTCGCTGTAGATGCCCAGTCTGTCCACAATTGTAACATCGGACAGCGCTCAATGCTACAACTCGCTCCTCAGTAGCTTCAGCAGCGGGGAGATTTGAACTCTGTTCTTCCCTCCCCCTGTCCTTCACTTCCAGTGCAGCTGGAACAGTTCCTTCGCTCCCCCATCTAGGGTCAAAGCTCTCCTCAGTTTTCGATGAGCTCTTAGGAACTTGGCCAGCATCATCCTTGCTCACCCCTTCTGGGGTAGTCGTCTTTCCAGACCATGATGAATAACTGCCACTGGTCAGGGGAGATGAATAAGGCAGGGCTCCCCCCTTCTTGGCATCCATCTTGAAGCCAAGCCTCTGTCTCACTTTCCAGCCTTGCTAAAACTCCAATAGCCTCTGCTGGACTTGTTTACTGCCTTTCCAGGCAAGCTGCAAGCTGTTTCTCAGACCTTGCACAGCATCGAAGACATAGTCAAAACAAAACTTTCGCTTCCCAGGCCCTCTCTCAGAGCCATCTGCGCAGCCAGTAAATTTCCACGTCTCTGACGAGCGTCGCTTAGCAACTGTGCATACTTGAAAGCTTATCTCTAACTTTTAGCCCGAAATGCAGCATACCTTGAGCTCCGTTGCTTGGAAAACATTTTCCTCTGGGTCCAGCCGTCTGTTCAGCTTCTGGCTGCTCTCAGACGCTATTTTCTCCCTTGGAGCAGAGGAGGACAATCCACCAGCCTCTCATGCAGATGTTCGATGAATCGCAACCACCGAAAGCTGCCATACGTCAGTATCTCAGCTCACAGTCAGAGGTAAACTGGCCTTCACGGGCAAACTGAGCGAGATACTTGTTTACCTTCCATCTGCTACTCCCGGCAGGCTAGGTCGTAAACCGGTGATTCTCCTCGTTAGATGTGAGGAGAACACACCCTCTGCTTCTCTCTCCTTGCTTTCCCCCCCAGGGAGGGGAAATGAGACAGACAGGAGTCCTATTTACATGTCTTTTATTCCTGTCATTCAGCAGTACAAAGAAACGTGACTGCACCCTTCAGACTCCATCAGAAGAGTCATAACTCCTCCCCTGTGCTTCTAGCACAGGTCAGATGACACTCTGAGCTAACATCCGGTGCTCAGTACAGAGAATAGACTCCCACTTTTTCCCAACAGTACAGTTTGAAACAACAACATCCTGTTTTGCATTCCAGCCACCTGCAGCTGGCTTTATCATTGGTGCTTTTTCCCAGCAGATTTGAGCTGGTAACAAACATTTCTGCGATTTTTGGGTGAATGTGCATTCTAACCCGCAAAACACCAATTTGAAATGAGCCCAATCAGAGCTTTATCATCTTCTTTTTATGTAGATGGAACCCAAAAAAACTTTTTTGCTTTCGTTTGGGGTGATGCTGGCGCACACCCAAATAACACCATGCGAATTGAAAAAAGCCCAATCAAAGCCTATTCGTCTTCTTTCTACGCATATGGAAGCGAAAAGATGGTGTTGTGTTATTTTGGTCTCATTACACACACTTTGCGATTTCTGTGTCAATGTGCATTAACAGCAAAGAACACGACTTGAAGTAAGCGAAATCCAAGATTCTTCTCTCTATGTAGTTGGAAACCAAAACAACTTGTTTGGCTTTGTTTAGGCTTATTACACCGTGTCAGGGAACTGCCATCAGAGGCACGGGAGAAGGAGAGGGTCTCGGATTCTGCAGGGGAAGGTCCTAGCACTAGAGGGAGACTTAGCCGGGAAGAAGGGGAAGAGAATGAGTGTAACACCAGGGATCCAGGAGAGCAACGGGACAGGGAGGTGCAGGGGCTCCAGGACTCTTCGTTGGAAGTTAGTGAGGAGAGCCCAAGCACCCTGCTGCCCACGCCCACCCTGCGCAGGAAACTCCTGCGCAGTGAGAGGCGGAAACGATTGGGCGTCAAACAAATCTTATGTTGGCAACGCTTTAAGAAACGCCCACAGTCAGATTCTACAAGTGACTAAGAGCAGCCACGCTAATATGGGCTGCGTAGTCCGGAGGGTTTAACCAGGCAATCCGATGCTCAAACGGAGCAGGATTACGCACGAGTAACTCCCAACCATTACAGCATTCTGACTCACCCTGAAAGTTGCTCGTGCGCAACAAGCAGAAGGGGGCATCATGAGTAAGACCGGAGGAGCTGGAGCCAGGGGAGGGGCAGCTGGAGGCCAATCGCTGGAGGAGAGAAACCGCAATTTGGAAGAGCACATAGCCATCCTGACAGCGAGGCTGGAAGAACGACGGTCGCTGGATGCTCAGGGGAAACCCACCCCCATAGTGATGAAGGAGTTACGGGACTTTATCGACAAGAACCTAAAGAGAGGGTTTATAAGAGAGTCAAAAGCAGTGGGGGGCAGTCCAGTATTTTTTGTGGACAAAAAGGACACTGATAAACCGAGGCTGGTCGTGGACTTCAGGGGGGTAAATTTGGTGTCAGAACCTGTGACTTTCCCGATGCCCAGAATCGATGACAATCTGACAAGAGTGAGGAAGGGAAAGAATTTCACCAAGCTAGATCTGAGGGGGGCTTACAACTTAATCCGGATGAGAGAGGGGGATGAATGGAAGACCACCATGTTCACACCCCTGGGGGCCTTTGAATATCTCGTTATGCCTTTCGGATTACAGTCAGGCTCCGCCTGTTTTCAAGCGTTCATGCACCACGTGTTGGGGTCTCTGCTTTACAAGAACTGTGTAGCATTCCTGGACGACGTCTTGATTTATTCGGAAAATGAGGAGCAACATGTGAGAGATGTCAGGGAAGTGCTACAACATTTGCAGAAACACCAGTTGTGGGTCAAGCTAGAGAAATGTCAGTTTCATGCCCGAGAGGTGGAGTTCCTGGGGTACATGCTATCTGACAAAGGCTTAGCGATGGACCCAAGCAAGGTGCAAGCAGTATTGGAGTGGAAGACCCCAAAGACACGAAAGGATGTGCAGAGATTCCTAGGTTTTGGCAATTTCTACCGGACGTTCATCAAGAACTTCGCACACTTGACGGCCCCAATCACGGACTGTCTC